>NW_026263316.1:0-244565 GCF_947179515.1 Apodemus sylvaticus
ATTTCCTTATGAAGTGGTATTCTTCCATATCCTTTCGAGAGAAAACTGTCCTGTGCCTTCTCTTTTGAGGCTACACACTTAGACATACACGCAACATGAAAGCTTTCGACTTACAACGTGTTGTTTAGGAAAAACAAGATAATTTCGCACGATGCGGGGGATTTCCTTAAAACGTGATTTTCTGAAAAATTTTTGACGAAAGAAAATTCTCCTTTTGGTTCTCTTTAGATGCTACATGTTAAGACGTACACGCCACAACAATTCTTTTCGAGATACAACGTGTAGTTTTGGAGATACAAGCTAATTTTGTACTATGCGTATATTTCTTCTCGTAAAGAGTTTCCAATGCGTACGTATATGTCTTTACTCTGCAAAAACTGTATTTCCTTATGAAGTGGTATTCTTCCATATCCTTTCGAGAGAAAACTGTCCTGTGCCTTCTCTTTTGAGGCTACACACTTAGACATACACGCAACATGAAAGCTTTTCGACTATACAACGTGTTGTTTAGGAAAAACAAGATAATTTCGCACGATGCGGGATTTCCTTAAAACGTGATTTTCTGAAAAATTTTGACGAAAGAAAATTCTCCTTTTGGTTCTCTTTAGATGCTACATGTTAAGACGTACACGCCACAACAATTCTTTTCGAGATACAACGTGTAGTTTTGGAGATACAAGCTAATTTTGTACTATGCGTTATTTCTTCTCGTAAAGAGTTTCCAATGCGTACGTATATGTCTTTACTCTGCAAAACTGCATTTCCTTATGAAGTGGTATTCTTCCATATCCTTTCGAGAGAAAACTGTCCTGTGCCTTCTCTTTTGAGGCTACACACTTAGACATACACGCAACATGAAAGCTTTTCGACTTACAACGTGTTGTTTAGGAAAAACAAGATAATTTCGCACGATGCGGGATTTCCTTAAAACGTGATTTTCTGAAAAATTTTGACGAAAGAAAATTCTCCTTTTGGTTCTCTTTAGATGCTACATGTTAAGACGTACACGCCACAACAATTCTTTTCGAGATACAACGTGTAGTTTTGGAGATACAAGCTAATTTTGTACTATGCGTTATTCTTCTCGTAAAGAGTTTCCAATGCGTAACGTATATGTCTTTACTCTGCAAAACTGTATTTCCTTATGAAGTGGTATTCTTCCATATCCTTTCGAGAGAAAACTGTCCTGTGCCTTCTCTTTTGAGGCTACACACTTAGACATACACGCAACATGAAAGCTTTTCGACTTACAACGTGTTGTTTAGGAAAAACAAGATAATTTCGCATGATGCGGGATTTCCTTAAAACGTGATTTTCTGAAAAATGTTGAGGAAAGAAAATTCTCCTTTTGGTTCTCTTTAGATGCTACATGTTAAGACGTACACGCCACAACAATTCTTTTCGAGATACAACGTGTAGTTTTGGAGATACAAGCTAATTTTGTACTATGCGTTATTTCTTCTCGTAAAGAGTTTCCAATGCGTACGTATATGTCTTTACTCTGCAAAACTGTATTTCCTTATGAAGTGGTATTCTTCCATATCCTTTCGAGAGAAAACTGTCCTGTGCCTTCTCTTTTGAGGCTACACACTTAGACATACACGCAACATGAAAGCTTTTCGACTTACAACGTGTTGTTTAGGAAAAACAAGATAATTTCGCACGATGCGGGATTTCCTTAAAACGTGATTTTCTGAAAAATTTTGACGAAAGAAAATTCTCCTTTTGGTTCTCTTTAGATGCTACATGTTAAGACGTACACGCCACAACAATTCTTTTCGAGATACAACGTGTAGTTTTGGAGATACAAGCTAATTTTGTACTATGCGTTATTTCTTCTCGTAAAGAGTTTCCAATGCGTACGTATATGTCTTTACTCTGCAAAACTGTATTTCCTTATGAAGTGGTATTCTTCCTTATCCTTTCGAGAGAAAACTGTCCTGTGCCTTCTCTTTTGAGGCTACACATTTAGACATACACGCAACATGAAAGCTTTTTCGACTTACAACGTGTTGTTTAGGAAAAAACAAGATAATTTCGCACGATGCGGGATTTCCTTAAAACGTGATTTTCTGAAAAATTTTGACGAAAGAAAATTCTCCTTTTGGTTCTCTTTAGATGCTACATGTTAAGACGTACACGCCACAACAATTCTTTTCGAGATACAACGTGTAGTTTTGGAGATACAAAGCTAATTTTGTACTATGCGTTATTTCTTCTCGTAAAGAGTTTCAATGCGTACGTATATGTCTTTACTCTGCAAAACTGTATTTCCTTATGAAGTGGTATTCTTCCATATCCTTTCGAGAGAAAACTGTCCTGTGCCTTCTCTTTTGAGGCTACACACTTAGACATACACGCAACATGAAAGCTTTTCGACTTACAACGTGTTGTTTAGGAAAAACAAGATAATTTCGCACGATGCGGGATTTCCTTAAAACGTGATTTTCTGAAAAATTTTGACGAAAGAAAATTCTCCTTTTGGTTCTCTTTAGATGCTACATGTTAAGACGTACACGCCACAACAATTCTTTTCGAGATACAACGTGTAGTTTTGGAGATACAAGCTAATTTTGTACTATGCGTTATTTCTTCTCGTAAAGAGTTTCCAATGCGTACGTATATGTCTTTACTCTGCAAAACTGCATTTCCTTATGAAGTGGTATTCTTACATATCCTTTCGAGAGAAAAACTGTCCTGTGCCTTCTCTTTTGAGGCTACACACTTAGACATACACGCAACATGAAAGCTTTTCGACTTACAACGTGTTGTTTAGGAAAAACAAGATAATTTCGCACGATGCGGGATTTCCTTAAAAACGTGATTTTCTGAAAAATTTTGACGAAAGAAAATTCTCCTTTTGGTTCTCTTTAGATGCTACATGTTAAGACGTACACGCCACAACAATTCTTTTCGAGATACAACGTGTAGTTTTGGAGATACAAGCTAATTTTGTACTATGCGTTATTTCTTCTCGTAAAGAGTTTCCAATGCGTACGTATATGTCTTTACTCTGCAAAACTGCATTTCCTTATGAAGTGGTATTCTTCCATATCCTTTCGAGAGAAAACTGTCCTGTGCCTTCTCTTTTGAGGCTACACCACTTAGACATACACGCAACATGAAAGCTTTTCGACTTACAACGTGTTGTTTAGGAAAAACAAGATAATTTCCCACGATGCGGGATTTCCTTAAAACGTGATATTCTGAAAAATTTTGACGAAAGAAAATTCTCCTTTTGGTTCTCTTTAGATGCTACATGTTAAGACGTACACGCCACAACAATTCTTTTCGAGATACAAACGTGTAGTTTTGGAGATACAAGCTAATTTTGTACTATGCGTTATTTCTTCTCGTAAAGAGTTTCCAATGCGTACGTATATGTCTTTACTCTGCAAAACTGTATTTCCTTATGAAGTGGTATTCTTCCATATCCTTTCGAGAGAAAACTGTCCTGTGCCTTCTCTTTTGAGGCTTACACACTTAGACATACACGCAACATGAAAGCTTTTCGACTTACAACGTGTTGTTTAGGAAAAACAAGATAATTTCGCACGATGCGGGATTTCCTTAAAACGTGATTTTCTGGAAAATTTTGACGAAAGAAAATTCTCCTTTTGGTTCTCTTTAGATGCTACATGTTAAGACGTACACGCCACAACAATTCTTTTCGAGATACAACGTGTAGTTTTGGAGATACAAGCTAATTTTGTACTATGCGTTATTTCTTCTCGTAAAGAGTTTCCAATGCGTACGTATATGTCTTTACTCTGCAAAACTGTATTTCCTTATGAAGTGGTATTCTTCCATATCCTTTCGAGAGAAAAACTGTCCTGTGCCTTCTCTTTGAGGCTACACACTTAGACATACACGCAACATGAAAGCTTTTCGACTTACAACGTGTTGTTTAGGAAAAACAAGATAATTTCGCACGATGCGGGATTTCCTTAAAACGTGATTTTCTGAAAAATTTTGACGAAAGAAAATTCTCCTTTTGGTTCTCTTTAGATGCTACATGTTAAGACGTACACGCCACAACAATTCTTTTCGAGATACAACGTGTAGTTTTGGAGATACAAGCTAATTTTGTACTATGCGTTATTTCTTCTCGTAAAGAGTTTCCAATGCGTACGTATATGTCTTTACTCTGCAAAACTGTATTTCCTTATGAAGTGGTATTCTTCCATATTCCTTTCGAGAGAAAACTGTCCTGTGCCTTCTCTTTTGAGGCTACACACTTAGACATACACGCAACATGAAAGCTTTTCGACTTACAACGTGTTGTTTAGGAAAAACAAGATAATTTCGCACGATGCGGGATTTCCTTAAAACGTGATTTTACTGAAAAATTTTGACGAAAGAAAATTCTCCTTTTGGTTCTCTTTAGATGCTACATGTTAAGACGTACACGCCACAACAATTCTTTTCGAGATACAACGTGTAGTTTTGGAGATACAGCTAATTTTGTACTATGCGTTATTTCTTCTCGTAAAGAGTTTCCAATGCGTACGTATATGTCTTTACTCCTGCAAAACTGCATTTCCTTATGAAGTGGTATTCTTCCATATCCTTTCGAGAGAAAACTGTCCTGTGCCTTCTCTTTTGAGGCTACACACTTAGACATACACGCAACATGAAAGCTTTTCGACTTACAACGTGTTGTTTAGGAAAAACAAGATAATTTCGCACGATGCGGGATTTCCTTAAAACGTGATTTTCTGAAAAATTTTGACGAAAGAAAATTCTCCTTTTGGTTCTCTTTAGATGCTACATGTTAAGACGTACACGCCACAACAATTCTTTTCGAGATACAACGTGTAGTTTTGGAGATACAAGCTAATTTTGTACTATGCGTTATTTCTTCTCGTAAAGAGTTTCCAATGCGTACGTATATGTCTTTACTCTGCAAAACTGTATTTCCTTATGAAGTGGTATTCTTCCATATCCTTTCGAGAGAAAACTGTCCTGTGCCTTCTCTTTTGAGGCTACACACTTAGACATACACGCAACATGAAAGCTTTTCGACTTACAACGTGTTGTTTAGGAAAAACAAGATAATTTCGCACGATGCGGGATTTCCTTAAAACGTGATTTTCTGAAAAATTTTGAGGAAAGAAAATTCTCCTTTTGGTTCTCTTTAGATGCTACATGTTAAGACGTACACGCCACAACAATTCTTTTCGAGATACAACGTGTAGTTTTGGAGATACAAGCTAATTTTGTACTATGCGTTATTTCTTCTCGTAAAGAGTTTCCAATGCGTACGTATATGTCTTTACTCTGCAAAACTGTATTTCCTTATGAAGTGGTATTCTTACATATCCTTTCGAGAGAAAACTGTCCTGTGCCTTCTCTTTTGAGGCTACACACTTAGACATACACGCAACATGAAAGCTTTTCGACTTACAACGTGTTGTTTAGGAAAAACAAGATAATTTCGCACGATGCGGGATTTCCTTAAAACGTGATTTTCTGAAAAATTTTGACGAAAGAAAATTCTCCTTTTGGTTCTCTTTAGATGCTACATGTTAAGACGTACACGCCACAACAATTCTTTTCGAGATACAACGTGTAGTTTTGGAGATACAAGCTAATTTTGTACTATGCGTTATTTCTTCTCGTAAAGAGTTTCCAATGCATACGTATATGTCTTTACTCTGCAAAACTGTATTTCCTTATGAAGTGGTATTCTTCCATATCCTTTCGAGAGAAAACTGTCCTGTGCCTTCTCTTTTGAGGCTACACACTTAGACATACACGCAACATGAAAGCTTTTCGACTTACAACGTGTTGTTTAGGAAAAACAAGATAATTTCGCACGATGCGGGATTTCCTTAAAACGTGATTTTCTGAAAAATTTTGACGAAAGAAAATTCTCCTTTTGGTTCTCTTTAGATGCTACATGTTAAGACGTACACGCCACAACAATTCTTTTCGAGATACAACGTGTAGTTTTGGAGATACAAGCTAATTTTTTACTATGCGTTATTTCTTCTCGTAAAGAGTTTCCAATGCGTACGTATATGTCTTTACTCTGCAAAACTGTATTTCCTTATGAAGTGGTATTCTTCCATATCCTTTCGAGAGAAAACTGTCCTGTGCCTTCTCTTTTGAGGCTACACACTTAGACATACACGCAACATGAAAGCTTTTCGACTTACAACGTGTTGTTTAGGAAAAACAAGATAATTTCGCACGATGCGGGATTTCCTTAAAACGTGATTTTCTGAAAAATTTTGACGAAAGAAAATTCTCCTTTTGGTTCTCTTTAGATGCTACATGTTAAGACGTACACGCCACAACAATTCTTTTCGAGATACAACGTGTAGTTTTGGAGATACAAGCTAATTTTGTACTATGCGTTATTTCTTCTCGTAAAGAGTTTCCAATGCGTACGTATATGTCTTTACTCTGCAAAACTGCATTTCCTTATGAAGTGGTATTCTTCCATATCCTTTCGAGAGAAAACTGTCCTGTGCCTTCTCTTTTGAGGCTACACACTTAGACATACACGCAACATGAAAGCTTTTCGACTTACAACGTGTTGTTTAAGAAAAACAAGATAATTTCGCACGATGCGGGATTTCCTTAAAAACGTGATTTTCTGAAAAATTTTGACGAAAGAAAATTCTCCTTTTGGTACTCTTTAGATGCTACATGTTAAGACGTATACACCACACCAATTCTTTTCGAGATACAACGTGTAGTTTTGGAGATACAAGCTAATTTTGTACTATGCGTTATTTCTTCTCGTAAAGAGTTTCCAATGCGTACGTATATGTCTTTACTCTGCAAAACTGTATTTCCTTATGAAGTGGTATTCGTCCATATCCTTTCGAGAGAAAACTGTCCTGTGCCTTCTCTTTTGAGGCTACACACTTAGACATACACGCAACATGAAAGCTTTTCGACTTACAACGTGTTGTTTAGGAAAAACAAGATAATTTCGCACGATGCGGGATTTCCTTAAAACGTGATTTTCTGAAAAATTTTGACGAAAGAAAATTCTCCTTTTGGTTCTCTTTAGATGCTACATGTTAAGACGTACACGCCACAACAATTCTTTTCGAGATACAACGTGTAGTTTTGGAGATACAAGCTAATTTTTGTACTATGCGTTATTTCTTCTCGTAAAGAGTTTCCAATGCGTACGTATATGTCTTTACTCTGCAAAACTGTATTTCCTTATGAAGTGGTATTCTTCCATATCCTTTCGAGAGAAAACTGTCCTGTGCCTTCTCTTTTGAGGCTACACACTTAGACATACACGCAACATGAAAGCTTTTCGACTTACAACGTGTTGTTTAGGAAAAACAAGATAATTTCGCACGATGCGGGATTTCCTTAAAACGTGATTTTCTGAAAAATTTTGACGAAAGAAAATTCTCCTTTTGGTTCTCTTTAGATGCTACATGTTTAAGACGTACACGCCACAACAATTCTTTTCGAGATACAACGTGTAGTTTTGGAGATACAAGCTAATTTTGTACTATGCGTTATTTCTTCTCGTAAAGAGTTTCCAATGCGTACGTATATGTCTTTACTCTGCAAAACTGCATTTCCTTATGAAGTGGTATTCCTTCCATATCCTTTCGAGAGAAAACTGTCCTGTGCCTTCTCTTTTGAAGCTACACACTTAGACATACACGCAACATGAAAGCTTTTCGACTTACAACGTGTTGTTTAGGAAAAACAAGATAATTTCGCACGATGCGGGATTTCCTTAAAACGTGATTTTCTGAAAAATTTTGACGAAAGAAAATTCTCCTTTTGGTTCTCTTTAGATGCTACATGTTAAGACGTACACGCCACAACAATTCTTTTCGAGATACAACGTGTAGTTTTGGAGATACAAGATAATTTTGTACTATGCGTTATTTCTTCTCGTAAAGAGTTTCCAATGCGTACGTATATGTCTTTACTCTGCAAAACTGTATTTCCTTATGAAGTGGTATTCTTCCATATCCTTTCGAGAGAAAACTGTCCTGTGCCTTCTCTTTTGAGGCTACACACTTAGACATTACACGCAACATGAAAGCTTTTCGACTTACAACGTGTTGTTTAGGAAAAACAAGATAATTTCGCACGATGCGGGATTTCCTTAAAACGTGATTTTCTGAAAAATTTTGACGAAAGAAAATTCTCTCTTGGTTCTCTTTAGATGCTACATGTTAAGACGTACACGCCACAACAATTCTTTTCGAGATACAACGTGTAGTTTGTTTTGGAGATACAAGCTAATTTTGTACTATGCGTTATTTCTTCTCGTAAAGAGTTTCCAATGCGTACGTATATGTCTTTACTCTGCAAAACTGCATTTCCTTATGAAGTGGTATTCTTCCATATCCTTTCGAGAGAAAACTGTCCTGTGCCTTCTCTTTTGAGGCTACACACTTAGACATACACGCACATGAAAGCTTTTCGACTTACAACGTGTTGTTTAGGAAAAACAAGATAATTTCGCACGATGCGGGATTTCCTTTAAAACGTGATTTTCTGAAAAATTTTGACGAAAGAAAATTCTCCTTTTGGTTCTCTTTAGATGCTACATGTTAAGACGTACACGCCACAACAATTCTTTTCGAGATACAACGTGTAGTTTTGGAGATACAAGCTAATTTTGTACTATGCGTTATTTCTTCTCGTAAAGAGTTTCCAATGCGTACGTATATGTCTTTACTCTGCAAAACTGTATTTCCTTATGAAGTGGTATTCTTCCATATCCTTTCGAGAGAAAACTGTCCCTGTGCCTTCTCTTTTGAGGGCTACACACTTAGACATACACGCAACATGAAAGCTTTTCGACTTACAACGTGTTGTTTAGGAAAAACAAGATAATTTCGCACGATGCGGGATTTCCTTAAAACGTGATTTTCTGAAAAATTTTGACGAAAGAAAATTCTCCTTTTGGTTCTCTTTAGATGCTACATGTTAAGACGTACACGCCACAACAATTCTTTTCGAGATACAACGTGTAGTTTTGGAGATACAAGCTAATTTTGTACTATGCGTTATTTCTTCTCCTAAAGAGTTTCCAATGCGTACGTATATGTCTTTACTCTGCAAAACTGCATTTCCTTATGAAGTGGTATTCTTCCATATCCTTTCGAGAGAAAACTGTCCTGTGCCTTCTCTTTTGAGGCTACACACTTAGACATACACGCAACATGAAAGCTTTTCGACTTACAACGTGTTGTTTAGGAAAAACAAGATAATTTCGCACGATGCGGGATTTCCTTAAAACGTGATTTTCTGAAAAATTTTGACGAAAGAAAATTCTCCTTTTGGTTCTCTTTAGATGCTACATGTTAAGACGTACACGCCACAACAATTCTTTTCGAGATACAACGTGTAGTTTTGGAGATACAAGCTAATTTTGTACTATGCGTTATTTCTTCTCGTAAAGAGTTTCCAATGCGTACGTATATGTCTTTACTCTGCAAAACTGTATTTCCTTATGAAGTGGTATTCTTCCATATCCTTTCGAGAGAAAACTGTCCTGTGCCTTCTCTTTTGAGGCTACACACTTAGACATACACGCAACATGAAAGCTTTTCGACTTACAACGTGTTGTTTAGGAAAAACAAGATAATTTCGCATGATGCGGGATTTCCTTAAAACGTGATTTTCTGAAAAATTTTGAGGAAAGAAAATTCTCCTTTTGGTTCTCTTTAGATGCTACATGTTAAGACGTACACGCCACAACAATTCTTTTCGAGATACAACGTGTAGTTTTGGAGATACAAGCTAATTTTGTACTATGCGTTATTTCTTCTCGTAAAGAGTTTCCAATGCGTACGTATATGTCTTTACTCTGCAAAACTGTATTTCCTTATGAAGTGGTATTCTTCCATATCCTTTCGAGAGAAAACTGTCCTGTGCCTTCTCTTTTGAGGCTACACACTTAGACATACACGCAACATGAAAGCTTTTCGACTTACAACGTGTTGTTTAGGAAAAACAAGATAATTTCGCACGATGCGGGATTTCCTTAAAACGTGATTTTCTGAAAAATTTTGACGAAAGAAAATTCTCCTTTTGGTTCTCTTTAGATGCTACATGTTAAGACGTACACGCCACAACAATTCTTTTCGAGATACAACGTGTAGTTTTGGAGATACAAGCTAATTTTGTACTATCCGTTATTTCTTCTCGTAAAGAGTTTCCAATGCGTACGTATATGTCTTTACTCTGCAAAACTGCATTTCCTTATGAAGTGGTATTCTTCCATATCCTTTCGAGAGAAAACTGTCCTGTGCCTTCTCTTTTGAGGCTACACACTTAGACATACACGCAACATGAAAGCTTTTCGACTTACAACGTGTTGTTTAGGAAAAACAAGATAATTTCGCACGATGCGGGATTTCCTTAAAACGTGATTTTCTGAAAAATTTTGACGAAAGAAAATTCTCCTTTTGGTTCTCTTTAGATGCTACATGTTAAGACGTACACGCCACAACAATTCTTTTCGAGATACAACGTGTAGTTTTGGAGATACAAGCTAATTTTGTACTATGCGTTATTTCTTCTCGTAAAGAGTTTCCAATGCGTACGTATATGTCTTTACTCTGCAAAACTGTATTTCCTTATGAAGTGGTATTCTTCCATATCCTTTCGAGAGAAAACTGTCCTGTGCCTTCTCTTTTGAGGCTACACACTTAGACATACACGCAACATGAAAGCTTTTCGACTTACAACGTGTTGTTTAGGAAAAACAAGATAATTTCGCACGATGCGGGATTTCCTTAAAACGTGATTTTCTGAAAAATTTTGACGAAAGAAAATTCTCCTTTTGGTTCTCTTTAGATGCTACATGTTAAGACGTACACGCCACAACAATTCTTTTCGAGATACAACGTGTAGTTTTGGAGATACAAGCTAATTTTGTACTATGCGTTATTTCTTCTCGTAAAGAGTTTCCAATGCGTACGTATATGTCTTTACTCTGCAAAACTGCATTTCCTTATGAAGTGGTATTCTTCCATATCCTTTCGAGAGAAAACTGTCCTGTGCCTTCTCTTTTGAGGCTACACACTTAGACATACACGCAACATGAAAGCTTTTCGACTTACAACGTGTTGTTTAGGAAAAACAAGATAATTTCGCACGATGCGGGATTTCCTTAAAACGTGATTTTCTGAAAAATTTTGACGAAAGAAAATTCTCCTTTTGGTTCTCTTTAGATGCTACATGTTAAGACGTACACGCCACAACAATTCTTTTCGAGATACAACGTGTAGTTTTGGAGATACAAGCTAATTTTGTACTATGCGTTATTTCTTCTCGTAAAGAGTTTCCAATGCGTACGTATATGTCTTTACTCTGCAAAACTGTATTTCCTTATGAAGTGGTATTCTTCCATATCCTTTCGAGAGAAAACTGTCCTGTGCCTTCTCTTTTGAGGCTACACACTTAGACATACACGCAACATGAAAGCTTTTCGACTTACAACGTGTTGTTTAGGAAAAACAAGATAATTTCGCATGATGCGGGATTTCCTTAAAACGTGATTTTCTGAAAAATTTTGAGGAAAGAAAATTCTCCTTTTGGTTCTCTTTAGATGCTACATGTTAAGACGTACACGCCACAACAATTCTTTTCGAGATACAACGTGTAGTTTTGGAGATACAAGCTAATTTTGTACTATGCGTTATTTCTTCTCGTAAAGAGTTTCCAATGCGTACGTATATGTCTTTACTCTGCAAAACTGTATTTCCTTATGAAGTGGTATTCTTCCATATCCTTTCGAGAGAAAACTGTCCTGTGCCTTCTCTTTTGAGGCTACACACTTAGACATACACGCAACATGAAAGCTTTTCGACTTACAACGTGTTGTTTAGGAAAAACAAGATAATTTCGCACGATGCGGGATTTCCTTAAAACGTGATTTTCTGAAAAATTTTGACGAAAGAAAATTCTCCTTTTGGTTCTCTTTAGATGCTACATGTTAAGACGTACACGCCACAACAATTCTTTTCGAGATACAACGTGTAGTTTTGGAGATACAAGCTAATTTTGTACTATCCGTTATTTCTTCTCGTAAAGAGTTTCCAATGCGTACGTATATGTCTTTACTCTGCAAAACTGCATTTCCTTATGAAGTGGTATTCTTCCATATCCTTTCGAGAGAAAACTGTCCTGTGCCTTCTCTTTTGAGGCTACACACTTAGACATACACGCAACATGAAAGCTTTTCGACTTACAACGTGTTGTTTAGGAAAAACAAGATAATTTCGCACGATGCGGGATTTCCTTAAAACGTGATTTTCTGAAAAATTTTGACGAAAGAAAATTCTCCTTTTGGTTCTCTTTAGATGCTACATGTTAAGACGTACACGCCACAACAATTCTTTTCGAGATACAACGTGTAGTTTTGGAGATACAAGCTAATTTTGTACTATGCGTTATTTCTTCTCGTAAAGAGTTTCCAATGCGTACGTATATGTCTTTACTCTGCAAAACTGTATTTCCTTATGAAGTGGTATTCTTCCATATCCTTTCGAGAGAAAACTGTCCTGTGCCTTCTCTTTTGAGGCTACACACTTAGACATACACGCAACATGAAAGCTTTTCGACTTACAACGTGTTGTTTAGGAAAAACAAGATAATTTCGCACGATGCGGGATTTCCTTAAAACGTGATTTTCTGAAAAATTTTGACGAAAGAAAATTCTCCTTTTGGTTCTCTTTAGATGCTACATGTTAAGACGTACACGCCACAACAATTCTTTTCGAGATACAACGTGTAGTTTTGGAGATACAAGCTAATTTTGTACTATGCGTTATTTCTTCTCGTAAAGAGTTTCCAATGCGTACGTATATGTCTTTACTCTGCAAAACTGCATTTCCTTATGAAGTGGTATTCTTCCATATCCTTTCGAGAGAAAACTGTCCTGTGCCTTCTCTTTTGAGGCTACACACTTAGACATACACGCAACATGAAAGCTTTTCGACTTACAACGTGTTGTTTAGGAAAAACAAGATAATTTCGCACGATGCGGGATTTCCTTAAAACGTGATTTTCTGAAAAATTTTGACGAAAGAAAATTCTCCTTTTGGTTCTCTTTAGATGCTACATGTTAAGACGTACACGCCACAACAATTCTTTTCGAGATACAACGTGTAGTTTTGGAGATACAAGCTAATTTTGTACTATGCGTTATTTCTTCTCGTAAAGAGTTTCCAATGCGTACGTATATGTCTTTACTCTGCAAAACTGTATTTCCTTATGAAGTGGTATTCTTCCATATCCTTTCGAGAGAAAACTGTCCTGTGCCTTCTCTTTTGAGGCTACACACTTAGACATACACGCAACATGAAAGCTTTTCGACTTACAACGTGTTGTTTAGGAAAAACAAGATAATTTCGCATGATGCGGGATTTCCTTAAAACGTGATTTTCTGAAAAATTTTGAGGAAAGAAAATTCTCCTTTTGGTTCTCTTTAGATGCTACATGTTAAGACGTACACGCCACAACAATTCTTTTCGAGATACAACGTGTAGTTTTGGAGATACAAGCTAATTTTGTACTATGCGTTATTTCTTCTCGTAAAGAGTTTCCAATGCGTACGTATATGTCTTTACTCTGCAAAACTGTATTTCCTTATGAAGTGGTATTCTTCCATATCCTTTCGAGAGAAAACTGTCCTGTGCCTTCTCTTTTGAGGCTACACACTTAGACATACACGCAACATGAAAGCTTTTCGACTTACAACGTGTTGTTTAGGAAAAACAAGATAATTTCGCACGATGCGGGATTTCCTTAAAACGTGATTTTCTGAAAAATTTTGACGAAAGAAAATTCTCCTTTTGGTTCTCTTTAGATGCTACATGTTAAGACGTACACGCCACAACAATTCTTTTCGAGATACAACGTGTAGTTTTGGAGATACAAGCTAATTTTGTACTATGCGTTATTTCTTCTCGTAAAGAGTTTCCAATGCGTACGTATATGTCTTTACTCTGCAAAACTGCATTTCCTTATGAAGTGGTATTCTTCCATATCCTTTCGAGAGAAAACTGTCCTGTGCCTTCTCTTTTGAGGCTACACACTTAGACATACACGCAACATGAAAGCTTTTCGACTTACAACGTGTTGTTTAAGAAAAACAAGATAATTTCGCACGATGCGGGATTTCCTTAAAACGTGATTTTCTGAAAAATTTTGACGAAAGAAAATTCTCCTTTTGGTTCTCTTTAGATGCTACATGTTAAGACGTATACACCACAACAATTCTTTTCGAGATACAACGTGTAGTTTTGGAGATACAAGCTAATTTTGTACTATGCGTTATTTCTTCTCGTAAAGAGTTTCCAATGCGTACGTATATGTCTTTACTCTGCAAAACTGTATTTCCTTATGAAGTGGTATTCTTCCATATCCTTTCGAGAGAAAACTGTCCTGTGCCTTCTCTTTTGAGGCTACACACTTAGACATACACGCAACATGAAAGCTTTTCGACTTACAACGTGTTGTTTAGGAAAAACAAGATAATTTCGCACGATGCGGGATTTCCTTAAAACGTGATTTTCTGAAAAATTTTGACGAAAGAAAATTCTCCTTTTGGTTCTCTTTAGATGCTACATGTTAAGACGTACACGCCACAACAATTCTTTTCGAGATACAACGTGTAGTTTTGGAGATACAAGCTAATTTTGTACTATGCGTTATTTCTTCTCGTAAAGAGTTTCCAATGCGTACGTATATGTCTTTACTCTGCAAAACTGTATTTCCTTATGAAGTGGTATTCTTCCATATCCTTTCGAGAGAAAACTGTCCTGTGCCTTCTCTTTTGAGGCTACACACTTAGACATACACGCAACATGAAAGCTTTTCGACTTACAACGTGTTGTTTAGGAAAAACAAGATAATTTCGCACGATGCGGGATTTCCTTAAAACGTGATTTTCTGAAAAATTTTGACGAATGAAAATTCTCCTTTTGGTTCTCTTTAGATGCTACATGTTAAGACGTACACGCCACAACAATTCTTTTCGAGATACAACGTGTAGTTTTGGAGATACAAGCTAATTTTGTACTATGCGTTATTTCTTCTCGTAAAGAGTTTCCAATGCGTACGTATATGTCTTTACTCTGCAAAACTGCATTTCCTTATGAAGTGGTATTCTTCCATATCCTTTCGAGAGAAAACTGTCCTGTGCCTTCTCTTTTGAGGCTACACACTTAGACATACACGCAACATGAAAGCTTTTCGACTTACAACGTGTTGTTTAAGAAAAACAAGATAATTTCGCACGATGCGGGATTTCCTTAAAACGTGATTTTCTGAAAAATTTTGACGAAAGAAAATTCTCCTTTTGGTTCTCTTTAGATGCTACATGTTAAGACGTATACACCACAACAATTCTTTTCGAGATACAACGTGTAGTTTTGGAGATACAAGCTAATTTTGTACTATGCGTTATTTCTTCTCGTAAAGAGTTTCCAATGCGTACGTATATGTCTTTACTCTGCAAAACTGTATTTCCTTATGAAGTGGTATTCTTCCATATCCTTTCGAGAGAAAACTGTCCTGTGCCTTCTCTTTTGAGGCTACACACTTAGACATACACGCAACATGAAAGCTTTTCGACTTACAACGTGTTGTTTAGGAAAAACAAGATAATTTCGCACGATGCGGGATTTCCTTAAAACGTGATTTTCTGAAAAATTTTGACGAAAGAAAATTCTCCTTTTGGTTCTCTTTAGATGCTACATGTTAAGACGTACACGCCACAACAATTCTTTTCGAGATACAACGTGTAGTTTTGGAGATACAAGCTAATTTTGTACTATGCGTTATTTCTTCTCGTAAAGAGTTTCCAATGCGTACGTATATGTCTTTACTCTGCAAAACTGTATTTCCTTATGAAGTGGTATTCTTCCATATCCTTTCGAGAGAAAACTGTCCTGTGCCTTCTCTTTTGAGGCTACACACTTAGACATACACGCAACATGAAAGCTTTTCGACTTACAACGTGTTGTTTAGGAAAAACAAGATAATTTCGCACGATGCGGGATTTCCTTAAAACGTGATTTTCTGAAAAATTTTGACGAAAGAAAATTCTCCTTTTGGTTCTCTTTAGATGCTACATGTTAAGACGTACACGCCACAACAATTCTTTTCGAGATACAACGTGTAGTTTTGGAGATACAAGCTAATTTTGTACTATGCGTTATTTCTTCTCGTAAAGAGTTTCCAATGCGTACGTATATGTCTTTACTCTGCAAAACTGTATTTCCTTATGAAGTGGTATTCTTCCATATCCTTTCGAGAGAAAACTGTCCTGTGCCTTCTCTTTTGAGGCTACACACTTAGACATACACGCAACATGAAAACTTTTCGACTTACAACGTGTTGTTTAGGAAAAACAAGATAATTTCGCACGATGCGGGATTTCCTTAAAACGTGATTTTCTGAAAAATTTTGACGAAAGAAAATTCTCCTTTTGGTTCTCTTTAGATGCTACATGTTAAGACGTACACGCCACAACAATTCTTTTCGAGATACAACGTGTAGTTTTGGAGATACAAGCTAATTTTGTACTATGCGTTATTTCTTCTCGTAAAGAGTTTCCAATGCGTACGTATATGTCTTTACTCTGCAAAACTGTATTTCCTTATGAAGTGGTATTCTTCCATATCCTTTCGAGAGAAAACTGTCCTGTGCCTTCTCTTTTGAGGCTACACACTTAGACATACACGCAACATGAAAGCTTTTCGACTTACAACGTGTTGTTTAGGAAAAACAAGATAATTTCGCACGATGCGGGATTTCCTTAAAACGTGATTTTCTGAAAAATTTTGACGAAAGAAAATTCTCCTTTTGGTTCTCTTTAGATGCTACATGTTAAGACGTACACGCCACAACAATTCTTTTCGAGATACAACGTGTAGTTTTGGAGATACAAGCTAATTTTGTACTATGCGTTATTTCTTCTCGTAAAGAGTTTCCAATGCGTACGTATATGTCTTTACTCTGCAAAACTGCATTTCCTTATGAAGTGGTATTCTTCCATATCCTTTCGAGAGAAAACTGTCCTGTGCCTTCTCTTTTGAGGCTACACACTTAGACATACACGCAACATGAAAGCTTTTCGACTTACAACGTGTTGTTTAGGAAAAACAAGATAATTTCGCACGATGCGGGATTTCCTTAAAACGTGATTTTCTGAAAAATTTTGACGAAAGAAAATTCTCCTTTTGGTTCTCTTTAGATGCTACATGTTAAGACGTACACGCCACAACAATTCTTTTCGAGATACAACGTGTAGTTTTGGAGATACAAGCTAATTTTGTACTATGCGTTATTTCTTCTCGTAAAGAGTTTCCAATGCGTACGTATATGTCTTTACTCTGCAAAACTGTATTTCCTTATGAAGTGGTATTCTTCCATATCCTTTCGAGAGAAAACTGTCCTGTGCCTTCTCTTTTGAGGCTACACACTTAGACATACACGCAACATGAAAGCTTTTCGACTTACAACGTGTTGTTTAGGAAAAACAAGATAATTTCGCACGATGCGGGATTTCCTTAAAACGTGATTTTCTGAAAAATTTTGACGAAAGAAAATTCTCCTTTTGGTTCTCTTTAGATGCTACATGTTAAGACGTACACGCCACAACAATTCTTTTCGAGATACAACGTGTAGTTTTGGAGATACAAGCTAATTTTGTACTATGCGTTATTTCTTCTCGTAAAGAGTTTCCAATGCGTACGTATATGTCTTTACTCTGCAAAACTGCATTTCCTTATGAAGTGGTATTCTTCCATATCCTTTCGAGAGAAAACTGTCCTGTGCCTTCTCTTTTGAGGCTACACACTTAGACATACACGCAACATGAAAGCTTTTCGACTTACAACGTGTTGTTTAGGAAAAACAAGATAATTTCGCACGATGCGGGATTTCCTTAAAACGTGATTTTCTGAAAAATTTTGACGAAAGAAAATTCTCCTTTTGGTTCTCTTTAGATGCTACATGTTAAGACGTACACGCCACAACAATTCTTTTCGAGATACAACGTGTAGTTTTGGAGATACAAGCTAATTTTGTACTATGCGTTATTTCTTCTCGTAAAGAGTTTCCAATGCGTACGTATATGTCTTTACTCTGCAAAACTGTATTTCCTTATGAAGTGGTATTCTTCCATATCCTTTCGAGAGAAAACTGTCCTGTGCCTTCTCTTTTGAGGCTACACACTTAGACATACACGCAACATGAAAGCTTTTCGACTTACAACGTGTTGTTTAGGAAAAACAAGATAATTTCGCACGATGCGGGATTTCCTTAAAACGTGATTTTCTGAAAAATTTTGACGAAAGAAAATTCTCCTTTTGGTTCTCTTTAGATGCTACATGTTAAGACGTACACGCCACAACAATTCTTTTCGAGATACAACGTGTAGTTTTGGAGATACAAGCTAATTTTGTACTATGCGTTATTTCTTCTCGTAAAGAGTTTCCAATGCGTACGTATATGTCTTTACTCTGCAAAACTGCATTTCCTTATGAAGTGGTATTCTTCCATATCCTTTCGAGAGAAAACTGTCCTGTGCCTTCTCTTTTGAGGCTACACACTTAGACATACACGCAACATGAAAGCTTTTCGACTTACAACGTGTTGTTTAGGAAAAACAAGATAATTTCGCACGATGCGGGATTTCCTTAAAACGTGATTTTCTGAAAAATTTTGACGAAAGAAAATTCTCCTTTTGGTTCTCTTTAGATGCTACATGTTAAGACGTACACGCCACAACAATTCTTTTCGAGATACAACGTGTAGTTTTGGAGATACAAGCTAATTTTGTACTATGCGTTATTTCTTCTCGTAAAGAGTTTCCAATGCGTACGTATATGTCTTTACTCTGCAAAACTGCATTTCCTTATGAAGTGGTATTCTTCCATATCCTTTCGAGAGAAAACTGTCCTGTGCCTTCTCTTTTGAGGCTACACACTTAGACATACACGCAACATGAAAGCTTTTCGACTTACAACGTGTTGTTTAAGAAAAACAAGATAATTTCGCACGATGCGGGATTTCCTTAAAACGTGATTTTCTGAAAAATTTTGACGAAAGAAAATTCTCCTTTTGGTTCTCTTTAGATGCTACATGTTAAGACGTATACACCACAACAATTCTTTTCGAGATACAACGTGTAGTTTTGGAGATACAAGCTAATTTTGTACTATGCGTTATTTCTTCTCGTAAAGAGTTTCCAATGCGTACGTATATGTCTTTACTCTGCAAAACTGTATTTCCTTATGAAGTGGTATTCTTCCATATCCTTTCGAGAGAAAACTGTCCTGTGCCTTCTCTTTTGAGGCTACACACTTAGACATACACGCAACATGAAAGCTTTTCGACTTACAACGTGTTGTTTAGGAAAAACAAGATAATTTCGCACGATGCGGGATTTCCTTAAAACGTGATTTTCTGAAAAATTTTGACGAAAGAAAATTCTCCTTTTGGTTCTCTTTAGATGCTACATGTTAAGACGTACACGCCACAACAATTCTTTTCGAGATACAACGTGTAGTTTTGGAGATACAAGCTAATTTTGTACTATGCGTTATTTCTTCTCGTAAAGAGTTTCCAATGCGTATGTATATGTCTTTACTCTGCAAAACTGTATTTCCTTATGAAGTGGTATTCTTCCATATCCTTTCGAGAGAAAACTGTCCTGTGCCTTCTCTTTTGAGGCTACACACTTAGACATACACGCAACATGAAAGCTTTTCGACTTACAACGTGTTGTTTAGGAAAAACAAGATAATTTCGCACGATGCGGGATTTCCTTAAAACGTGATTTTCTGAAAAATTTTGAGGAAAGAAAATTCTCCTTTTGGTTCTCTTTAGATGCTACATGTTAAGACGTACACGCCACAACAATTCTTTTCGAGATACAACGTGTAGTTTTGGAGATACAAGCTAATTTTGTACTATGCGTTATTTCTTCTCGTAAAGAGTTTCCAATGCGTACGTATATGTCTTTACTCTGCAAAACTGTATTTCCTTATGAAGTGGTATTCTTCCATATCCTTTCGAGAGAAAACTGTCCTGTGCCTTCTCTTTTGAGGCTACACACTTAGACATACACGCAACATGAAAGCTTTTCGACTTACAACGTGTTGTTTAGGAAAAACAAGATAATTTCGCACGATGCGGGATTTCCTTAAAACGTGATTTTCTGAAAAATTTTGACGAATGAAAATTCTCCTTTTGGTTCTCTTTAGATGCTACATGTTAAGACGTACACGCCACAACAATTCTTTTCGAGATACAACGTGTAGTTTTGGAGATACAAGCTAATTTTGTACTATGCGTTATTTCTTCTCGTAAAGAGTTTCCAATGCGTACGTATATGTCTTTACTCTGCAAAACTGCATTTCCTTATGAAGTGGTATTCTTCCATATCCTTTCGAGAGAAAACTGTCCTGTGCCTTCTCTTTTGAGGCTACACACTTAGACATACACGCAACATGAAAGCTTTTCGACTTACAACGTGTTGTTTAAGAAAAACAAGATAATTTCGCACGATGCGGGATTTCCTTAAAACGTGATTTTCTGAAAAATTTTGACGAAAGAAAATTCTCCTTTTGGTTCTCTTTAGATGCTACATGTTAAGACGTATACACTACAACAATTCTTTTCGAGATACAACGTGTAGTTTTGGAGATACAAGCTAATTTTGTACTATGCGTTATTTCTTCTCGTAAAGAGTTTCCAATGCGTACGTATATGTCTTTACTCTGCAAAACTGTATTTCCTTATGAAGTGGTATTCTTCCATATCCTTTCGAGAGAAAACTGTCCTGTGCCTTCTCTTTTGAGGCTACACACTTAGACATACACGCAACATGAAAGCTTTTCGACTTACAACGTGTTGTTTAGGAAAAACAAGATAATTTCGCACGATGCGGGATTTCCTTAAAACGTGATTTTCTGAAAAATTTTGACGAAAGAAAATTCTCCTTTTGGTTCTCTTTAGATGCTACATGTTAAGACGTACACGCCACAACAATTCTTTTCGAGATACAACGTGTAGTTTTGGAGATACAAGCTAATTTTGTACTATGCGTTATTTCTTCTCGTAAAGAGTTTCCAATGCGTACGTATATGTCTTTACTCTGCAAAACTGCATTTCCTTATGAAGTGGTATTCTTCCATATCCTTTCGAGAGAAAACTGTCCTGTGCCTTCTCTTTTGAGGCTACACACTTAGACATACACGCAACATGAAAGCTTTTCGACTTACAACGTGTTGTTTAAGAAAAACAAGATAATTTCGCACGATGCGGGATTTCCTTAAAACGTGATTTTCTGAAAAATTTTGACGAAAGAAAATTCTCCTTTTGGTTCTCTTTAGATGCTACATGTTAAGACGTATACACCACAACAATTCTTTTCGAGATACAACGTGTAGTTTTGGAGATACAACCTAATTTTGTACTATGCGTTATTTCTTCTCGTAAAGAGTTTCCAATGCGTACGTATATGTCTTTACTCTGCAAAACTGTATTTCCTTATGAAGTGGTATTCTTCCATATCCTTTCGAGAGAAAACTGTCCTGTGCCTTCTCTTTTGAGGCTACACACTTAGACATACACGCAACATGAAAGCTTTTCGACTTACAACGTGTTGTTTAGGAAAAACAAGATAATTTCGCACGATGCGGGATTTCCTTAAAACGTGATTTTCTGAAAAATTTTGACGAAAGAAAATTCTCCTTTTGGTTCTCTTTAGATGCTACATGTTAAGACGTACACGCCACAACAATTCTTTTCGAGATACAACGTGTAGTTTTGGAGATACAAGCTAATTTTGTACTATGCGTTATTTCTTCTCGTAAAGAGTTTCCAATGCGTACGTATATGTCTTTACTCTGCAAAACTGTATTTCCTTATGAAGTGGTATTCTTCCATATCCTTTCGAGAGAAAACTGTCCTGTGCCTTCTCTTTTGAGGCTACACACTTAGACATACACGCAACATGAAAGCTTTTCGACTTACAACGTGTTGTTTAGGAAAAACAAGATAATTTCGCACGATGCGGGATTTCCTTAAAACGTGATTTTCTGAAAAATTTTGAGGAAAGAAAATTCTCCTTTTGGTTCTCTTTAGATGCTACATGTTAAGACGTACACGCCACAACAATTCTTTTCGAGATACAACGTGTAGTTTTGGAGATACAAGCTAATTTTGTACTATGCGTTATTTCTTCTCGTAAAGAGTTTCCAATGCGTACGTATATGTCTTTACTCTGCAAAACTGTATTTCCTTATGAAGTGGTATTCTTCCATATCCTTTCGAGAGAAAACTGTCCTGTGCCTTCTCTTTTGAGGCTACACACTTAGACATACACGCAACATGAAAGCTTTTCGACTTACAACGTGTTGTTTAGGAAAAACAAGATAATTTCGCACGATGCGGGATTTCCTTAAAACGTGATTTTCTGAAAAATTTTGACGAATGAAAATTCTCCTTTTGGTTCTCTTTAGATGCTACATGTTAAGACGTACACGCCACAACAATTCTTTTCGAGATACAACGTGTAGTTTTGGAGATACAAGCTAATTTTGTACTATGCGTTATTTCTTCTCGTAAAGAGTTTCCAATGCGTACGTATATGTCTTTACTCTGCAAAACTGCATTTCCTTATGAAGTGGTATTCTTCCATATCCTTTCGAGAGAAAACTGTCCTGTGCCTTCTCTTTTGAGGCTACACACTTAGACATACACGCAACATGAAAGCTTTTCGACTTACAACGTGTTGTTTAAGAAAAACAAGATAATTTCGCACGATGCGGGATTTCCTTAAAACGTGATTTTCTGAAAAATTTTGACGAAAGAAAATTCTCCTTTTGGTTCTCTTTAGATGCTACATGTTAAGACGTATACACCACAACAATTCTTTTCGAGATACAACGTGTAGTTTTGGAGATACAAGCTAATTTTGTACTATGCGTTATTTCTTCTCGTAAAGAGTTTCCAATGCGTACGTATATGTCTTTACTCTGCAAAACTGTATTTCCTTATGAAGTGGTATTCTTCCATATCCTTTCGAGAGAAAACTGTCCTGTGCCTTCTCTTTTGAGGCTACACACTTAGACATACACGCAACATGAAAGCTTTTCGACTTACAACGTGTTGTTTAGGAAAAACAAGATAATTTCGCACGATGCGGGATTTCCTTAAAACGTGATTTTCTGAAAAATTTTGACGAAAGAAAATTCTCCTTTTGGTTCTCTTTAGATGCTACATGTTAAGACGTACACGCCACAACAATTCTTTTCGAGATACAACGTGTAGTTTTGGAGATACAAGCTAATTTTGTACTATGCGTTATTTCTTCTCGTAAAGAGTTTCCAATGCGTACGTATATGTCTTTACTCTGCAAAACTGTATTTCCTTATGAAGTGGTATTCTTCCATATCCTTTCGAGAGAAAACTGTCCTGTGCCTTCTCTTTTGAGGCTACACACTTAGACATACACGCAACATGAAAGCTTTTCGACTTACAACGTGTTGTTTAGGAAAAACAAGATAATTTCGCACGATGCGGGATTTCCTTAAAACGTGATTTTCTGAAAAATTTTGACGAAAGAAAATTCTCCTTTTGGTTCTCTTTAGATGCTACATGTTAAGACGTACACGCCACAACAATTCTTTTCGAGATACAACGTGTAGTTTTGGAGATACAAGCTAATTTTGTACTATGCGTTATTTCTTCTCGTAAAGAGTTTCCAATGCGTACGTATATGTCTTTACTCTGCAAAACTGTATTTCCTTATGAAGTGGTATTCTTCCATATCCTTTCGAGAGAAAACTGTCCTGTGCCTTCTCTTTTGAGGCTACACACTTAGACATACACGCAACATGAAAGCTTTTCGACTTACAACGTGTTGTTTAGGAAAAACAAGATAATTTCGCACGATGCGGGATTTCCTTAAAACGTGATTTTCTGAAAAATTTTGACGAAAGAAAATTCTCCTTTTGGTTCTCTTTAGATGCTACATGTTAAGACGTACACGCCACAACAATTCTTTTCGAGATACAACGTGTAGTTTTGGAGATACAAGCTAATTTTGTACTATGCGTTATTTCTTCTCGTAAAGAGTTTCCAATGCGTACGTATATGTCTTTACTCTGCAAAACTGCATTTCCTTATGAAGTGGTATTCTTCCATATCCTTTCGAGAGAAAACTGTCCTGTGCCTTCTCTTTTGAGGCTACACACTTAGACATACACGCAACATGAAAGCTTTTCGACTTACAACGTGTTGTTTAGGAAAAACAAGATAATTTCGCACGATGCGGGATTTCCTTAAAACGTGATTTTCTGAAAAATTTTGACGAAAGAAAATTCTCCTTTTGGTTCTCTTTAGATGCTACATGTTAAGACGTACACGCCACAACAATTCTTTTCGAGATACAACGTGTAGTTTTGGAGATACAAGCTAATTTTGTACTATGCGTTATTTCTTCTCATAAAGAGTTTCCAATGCGTACGTATATGTCTTTACTCTGCAAAACTGTATTTCCTTATGAAGTGGTATTCTTCCATATCCTTTCGAGAGAAAACTGTCCTGTGCCTTCTCTTTTGAGGCTACACACTTAGACATACACGCAACATGAAAGCTTTTCGACTTACAACGTGTTGTTTAGGAAAAACAAGATAATTTCGCACGATGCGGGATTTCCTTAAAACGTGATTTTCTGAAAAATTTTGACGAAAGAAAATTCTCCTTTTGGTTCTCTTTAGATGCTACATGTTAAGACGTACACGCCACAACAATTCTTTTCGAGATACAACGTGTAGTTTTGGAGATACAAGCTAATTTTGTACTATGCGTTATTTCTTCTCGTAAAGAGTTTCCAATGCGTACGTATATGTCTTTACTCTGCAAAACTGCATTTCCTTATGAAGTGGTATTCTTCCATATCCTTTCGAGAGAAAACTGTCCTGTGCCTTCTCTTTTGAGGCTACACACTTAGACATACACGCAACATGAAAGCTTTTCGACTTACAACGTGTTGTTTAGGAAAAACAAGATAATTTCGCACGATGCGGGATTTCCTTAAAACGTGATTTTCTGAAAATTTTGACGAAAGAAAATTCTCCTTTTGGTTCTCTTTAGATGCTACATGTTAAGACGTACACGCCACAACATTCTTTTCGAGATACAACGTGTAGTTTTGGAGATACAAGCTAATTTTGTACTATGCGTTATTTCTTCTCGTAAAGAGTTTCCAATGCGTACGTATATGTCTTTACTCTGCAAAACTGTATTTCCTTATGAAGTGGTATTCTTCCATATCCTTTCGAGAGAAAACTGTCCTGTGCCTTCTCTTTTGAGGCTACACACTTAGACATACACGCAACATGAAAGCTTTTCGACTTACAACGTGTTGTTTAGGAAAAACAAGATAATTTCGCACGATGCGGGATTTCCTTAAAACGTGATTTTCTGAAAAATTTTGACGAAAGAAAATTCTCCTTTTGGTTCTCTTTAGATGCTACATGTTAAGACGTACACGCCACAACAATTCTTTTCGAGAGATACAACGTGTAGTTTTGGAGATACAAGCTAATTTTGTACTATGCGTTATTTCTTCTCGTAAAGAGTTTCCAATGCGTACGTATATGTCTTTACTCTGCAAAACTGCATTTCCTTATGAAGTGGTATTCTTCCATATCCTTTCGAGAGAAAACTGTCCTGTGCCTTCTCTTTTGAGGCTACACACTTAGACATACACGCAACATGAAAGCTTTTCGACTTACAACGTGTTGTTTAGGAAAAACAAGATAATTTCGCACGATGCGGGATTTCCTTAAAACGTGATTTTCTGAAAAATTTTGACGAAAGAAAATTCTCCTTTTGGTTCTCTTTAGATGCTACATGTTAAGACGTACACGCCACAACAATTCTTTTCGAGATACAACGTGTAGTTTTGGAGATACAAGCTAATTTTGTACTATGCGTTATTTCTTCTCGTAAAGAGTTTCCAATGCGTACGTATATGTCTTTACTCTGCAAAACTGTATTTCCTTATGAAGTGGTATTCTTCCATATCCTTTCGAGAGAAAACTGTCCTGTGCCTTCTCTTTTGAGGCTACACACTTAGACATACACGCAACATGAAAGCTTTTCGACTTACAACGTGTTGTTTAGGAAAAACAAGATAATTTCGCACGATGCGGGATTTCCTTAAAACGTGATTTTCTGAAAAATTTTGACGAAAGAAAATTCTCCTTTTGGTTCTCTTTAGATGCTACATGTTAAGACGTACACGCCACAACAATTCTTTTCGAGATACAACGTGTAGTTTTGGAGATACAAGCTAATTTTGTACTATGCGTTATTTCTTCTCGTAAAGAGTTTCCAATGCGTACGTATATGTCTTTACTCTGCAAAACTGTATTTCCTTATGAAGTGGTATTCTCCCATATCCTTTCGAGAGAAAACTGTCCTGTGCCTTCTCTTTTGAGGCTACACACTTAGACATACACGCAACATGAAAGCTTTTCGACTTACAACGTGTTGTTTAGGAAAAACAAGATAATTTCGCACGATGCGGGATTTCCTTAAAACGTGATTTTCTGAAAAATTTTGACGAAAGAAAATTCTCCTTTTGGTTCTCTTTAGATGCTACATGTTAAGACGTACACGCCACAACAATTCTTTTCGAGATACAACGTGTAGTTTTGGAGATACAAGCTAATTTTGTACTATGCGTTATTTCTTCTCGTAAAGAGTTTCCAATGCGTACGTATATGTCTTTACTCTGCAAAACTGCATTTCCTTATGAAGTGGTATTCTTCCATATCCTTTCGAGAGAAAACTGTCCTGTGCCTTCTCTTTTGAGGCTACACACTTAGACATACACGCAACATGAAAGCTTTTCGACTTACAACGTGTTGTTTAGGAAAAACAAGATAATTTCGCACGATGCGGGATTTCCTTAAAACGTGATTTTCTGAAAAATTTTGACGAAAGAAAATTCTCCTTTTGGTTCTCTTTAGATGCTACATGTTAAGACGTACACGCCACAACAATTCTTTTCGAGATACAACGTGTAGTTTTGGAGATACAAGCTAATTTTGTACTATGCGTTATTTCTTCTCGTAAAGAGTTTCCAATGCGTACGTATATGTCTTTACTCTGCAAAACTGTATTTCCTTATGAAGTGGTATTCTTCCATATCCTTTCGAGAGAAAACTGTCCTGTGCCTTCTCTTTTGAGGCTACACACTTAGACATACACGCAACATGAAAGCTTTTCGACTTACAACGTGTTGTTTAGGAAAAACAAGATAATTTCGCACGATGCGGGATTTCCTTAAAACGTGATTTTCTGAAAAATTTTGACGAAAGAAAATTCTCCTTTTGGTTCTCTTTAGATGCTACATGTTAAGACGTACACGCCACAACAATTCTTTTCGAGATACAACGTGTAGTTTTGGAGATACAAGCTAATTTTGTACTATGCGTTATTTCTTCTCGTAAAGAGATTCCAATGCGTACGTATATGTCTTTACTCTGCAAAACTGTATTTCCTTATGAAGTGGTATTCTTCCATATCCTTTCGAGAGAAAACTGTCCTGTGCCTTCTCTTTTGAGGCTACACACTTAGACATACACGCAACATGAAAGCTTTTCGACTTACAACGTGTTGTTTAGGAAAAACAAGATAATTTCGCACGATGCGGGATTTCCTTAAAACGTGATTTTCTGAAAAATTTTGACGAAAGAAAATTCTCCTTTTGGTTCTCTTTAGATGCTACATGTTAAGACGTACACGCCACAACAATTCTTTTCGAGATACAACGTGTAGTTTTGGAGATACAAGCTAATTTTGTACTATGCGTTATTTCTTCTCGTAAAGAGTTTCCAATGCGTACGTATATGTCTTTACTCTGCAAAACTGTATTTCCTTATGAAGTGGTATTCTTCCATATCCTTTCGAGAGAAAACTGTCCTGTGCCTTCTCTTTTGAGGCTACACACTTAGACATACACGCAACATGAAAGCTTTTCGACTTACAACCTGTTGTTTAGGAAAAACAAGATAATTTCGCACGATGCGGGATTTCCTTAAAACGTGATTTTCTGAAAAATTTTGACGAAAGAAAATTCTCCTTTTGGTTCTCTTTAGATGCTACATGTTAAGACGTACACGCCACAACAATTCTTTTCGAGATACAACGTGTAGTTTTGGAGATACAAGCTAATTTTGTACTATGCGTTATTTCTTCTCGTAAAGAGTTTCCAATGCGTACGTATATGTCTTTACTCTGCAAAACTGTATTTCCTTATGAAGTGGTATTCTTCCATATCCTTTCGAGAGAAAACTGTCCTGTGCCTTCTCTTTTGAGGCTACACACTTAGACATACACGCAACATGAAAGCTTTTCGACTTACAACGTGTTGTTTAGGAAAAACAAGATAATTTCGCACGATGCGGGATTTCCTTAAAACGTGATTTTCTGAAAAATTTTGACGAAAGAAAATTCTCCTTTTGGTTCTCTTTAGATGCTACATGTTAAGACGTACACGCCACAACAATTCTTTTCGAGATACAACGTGTAGTTTTGGAGATACAAGCTAATTTTGTACTATGCGTTATTTCTTCTCGTAAAGAGTTTCCAATGCGTACGTATATGTCTTTACTCTGCAAAACTGCATTTCCTTATGAAGTGGTATTCTTCCATATCCTTTCGAGAGAAAACTGTCCTGTGCCTTCTCTTTTGAGGCTACACACTTAGACATACACGCAACATGAAAGCTTTTCGACTTACAACGTGTTGTTTAGGAAAAACAAGATAATTTCGCACGATGCGGGATTTCCTTAAAACGTGATTTTCTGAAAAATTTTGACGAAAGAAAATTCTCCTTTTGGTTCTCTTTAGATGCTACATGTTAAGACGTACACGCCACAACAATTCTTTTCGAGATACAACGTGTAGTTTTGGAGATACAAGCTAATTTTGTACTATGCGTTATTTCTTCTCGTAAAGAGTTTCCAATGCGTACGTATATGTCTTTACTCTGCAAAACTGTATTTCCTTATGAAGTGGTATTCTTCCATATCCTTTCGAGAGAAAACTGTCCTGTGCCTTCTCTTTTGAGGCTACACACTTAGACATACACGCAACATGAAAGCTTTTCGACTTACAACGTGTTGTTTAGGAAAAACAAGATAATTTCGCACGATGCGGGATTTCCTTAAAACGTGATTTTCTGAAAAATTTTGACGAAAGAAAATTCTCCTTTTGGTTCTCTTTAGATGCTACATGTTAAGACGTACACGCCACAACAATTCTTTTCGAGATACAACGTGTAGTTTTGGAGATACAAGCTAATTTTGTACTATGCGTTATTTCTTCTCGTAAAGAGTTTCCAATGCGTACGTATATGTCTTTACTCTGCAAAACTGCATTTCCTTATGAAGTGGTATTCTTCCATATCCTTTCGAGAGAAAACTGTCCTGTGCCTTCTCTTTTGAGGCTACACACTTAGACATACACGCAACATGAAAGCTTTTCGACTTACAACGTGTTGTTTAGGAAAAACAAGATAATTTCGCACGATGCGGGATTTCCTTAAAACGTGATTTTCTGAAAAATTTTGACGAAAGAAAATTCTCCTTTTGGTTCTCTTTAGATGCTACATGTTAAGACGTACACGCCACAACAATTCTTTTCGAGATACAACGTGTAGTTTTGGAGATACAAGCTAATTTTGTACTATGCGTTATTTCTTCTCGTAAAGAGTTTCCAATGCGTACGTATATGTCTTTACTCTGCAAAACTGTATTTCCTTATGAAGTGGTATTCTTCCATATCCTTTCGAGAGAAAACTGTCCTGTGCCTTCTCTTTTGAGGCTACACACTTAGACATACACGCAACATGAAAGCTTTTCGACTTACAACGTGTTGTTTAGGAAAAACAAGATAATTTCGCACGATGCGGGATTTCCTTAAAACGTGATTTTCTGAAAAATTTTGACGAAAGAAAATTCTCCTTTTGGTTCTCTTTAGATGCTACATGTTAAGACGTACACGCCACAACAATTCTTTTCGAGATACAACGTGTAGTTTTGGAGATACAAGCTAATTTTGTACTATGCGTTATTTCTTCTCGTAAAGAGTTTCCAATGCGTACGTATATGTCTTTACTCTGCAAAACTGCATTTCCTTATGAAGTGGTATTCTTCCATATCCTTTCGAGAGAAAACTGTCCTGTGCCTTCTCTTTTGAGGCTACACACTTAGACATACACGCAACATGAAAGCTTTTCGACTTACAACGTGTTGTTTAGGAAAAACAAGATAATTTCGCACGATGCGGGATTTCCTTAAAACGTGATTTTCTGAAAAATTTTGACGAAAGAAAATTCTCCTTTTGGTTCTCTTTAGATGCTACATGTTAAGACGTACACGCCACAACAATTCTTTTCGAGATACAACGTGTAGTTTTGGAGATACAAGCTAATTTTGTACTATGCGTTATTTCTTCTCGTAAAGAGTTTCCAATGCGTACGTATATGTCTTTACTCTGCAAAACTGTATTTCCTTATGAAGTGGTATTCTTCCATATCCTTTCGAGAGAAAACTGTCCTGTGCCTTCTCTTTTGAGGCTACACACTTAGACATACACGCAACATGAAAGCTTTTCGACTTACAACGTGTTGTTTAGGAAAAACAAGATAATTTCGCACGATGCGGGATTTCCTTAAAACGTGATTTTCTGAAAAATTTTGACGAAAGAAAATTCTCCTTTTGGTTCTCTTTAGATGCTACATGTTAAGACGTACACGCCACAACAATTCTTTTCGAGATACAACGTGTAGTTTTGGAGATACAAGCTAATTTTGTACTATGCGTTATTTCTTCTCGTAAAGAGATTCCAATGCGTACGTATATGTCTTTACTCTGCAAAACTGTATTTCCTTATGAAGTGGTATTCTTCCATATCCTTTCGAGAGAAAACTGTCCTGTGCCTTCTCTTTTGAGGCTACACACTTAGACATACACGCAACATGAAAGCTTTTCGACTTACAACGTGTTGTTTAGGAAAAACAAGATAATTTCGCACGATGCGGGATTTCCTTAAAACGTGATTTTCTGAAAAATTTTGACGAAAGAAAATTCTCCTTTTGGTTCTCTTTAGATGCTACATGTTAAGACGTACACGCCACAACAATTCTTTTCGAGATACAACGTGTAGTTTTGGAGATACAAGCTAATTTTGTACTATGCGTTATTTCTTCTCGTAAAGAGTTTCCAATGCGTACGTATATGTCTTTACTCTGCAAAACTGTATTTCCTTATGAAGTGGTATTCTTCCATATCCTTTCGAGAGAAAACTGTCCTGTGCCTTCTCTTTTGAGGCTACACACTTAGACATACACGCAACATGAAAGCTTTTCGACTTACAACCTGTTGTTTAGGAAAAACAAGATAATTTCGCACGATGCGGGATTTCCTTAAAACGTGATTTTCTGAAAAATTTTGACGAAAGAAAATTCTCCTTTTGGTTCTCTTTAGATGCTACATGTTAAGACGTACACGCCACAACAATTCTTTTCGAGATACAACGTGTAGTTTTGGAGATACAAGCTAATTTTGTACTATGCGTTATTTCTTCTCGTAAAGAGTTTCCAATGCGTACGTATATGTCTTTACTCTGCAAAACTGTATTTCCTTATGAAGTGGTATTCTTCCATATCCTTTCGAGAGAAAACTGTCCTGTGCCTTCTCTTTTGAGGCTACACACTTAGACATACACGCAACATGAAAGCTTTTCGACTTACAACGTGTTGTTTAGGAAAAACAAGATAATTTCGCACGATGCGGGATTTCCTTAAAACGTGATTTTCTGAAAAATTTTGACGAAAGAAAATTCTCCTTTTGGTTCTCTTTAGATGCTACATGTTAAGACGTACACGCCACAACAATTCTTTTCGAGATACAACGTGTAGTTTTGGAGATACAAGCTAATTTTGTACTATGCGTTATTTCTTCTCGTAAAGAGTTTCCAATGCGTACGTATATGTCTTTACTCTGCAAAACTGCATTTCCTTATGAAGTGGTATTCTTCCATATCCTTTCGAGAGAAAACTGTCCTGTGCCTTCTATTTTGAGGCTACACACTTAGACATACACGCAACATGAAAGCTTTTCGACTTACAACGTGTTGTTTAGGAAAAACAAGATAATTTCGCACGATGCGGGATTTCCTTAAAACGTGATTTTCTGAAAAATTTTGACGAAAGAAAATTCTCCTTTTGGTTCTCTTTAGATGCTACATGTTAAGACGTACACGCCACAACAATTCTTTTCGAGATACAACGTGTAGTTTTGGAGATACAAGCTAATTTTGTACTATGCGTTATTTCTTCTCGTAAAGAGTTTCCAATGCGTACGTATATGTCTTTACTCTGCAAAACTGTATTTCCTTATGAAGTGGTATTCTTCCATATCCTTTCGAGAGAAAACTGTCCTGTGCCTTCTCTTTTGAGGCTACACACTTAGACATACACGCAACATGAAAGCTTTTCGACTTACAACGTGTTGTTTAGGAAAAACAAGATAATTTCGCACGATGCGGGATTTCCTTAAAACGTGATTTTCTGAAAAATTTTGACGAAAGAAAATTCTCCTTTTGGTTCTCTTTAGATGCTACATGTTAAGACGTACACGCCACAACAATTCTTTTCGAGATACAACGTGTAGTTTTGGAGATACAAGCTAATTTTGTACTATGCGTTATTTCTTCTCGTAAAGAGTTTCCAATGCGTACGTATATGTCTTTACTCTGCAAAACTGCATTTCCTTATGAAGTGGTATTCTTCCATATCCTTTCGAGAGAAAACTGTCCTGTGCCTTCTCTTTTGAGGCTACACACTTAGACATACACGCAACATGAAAGCTTTTCGACTTACAACGTGTTGTTTAGGAAAAACAAGATAATTTCGCAAGATGCGGGATTTCCTTAAAACGTGATTTTCTGAAAAATTTTGACGAAAGAAAATTCTCCTTTTGGTTCTCTTTAGATGCTACATGTTAAGACGTACACGCCACAACAATTCTTTTCGAGATACAACGTGTAGTTTTGGAGATACAAGCTAATTTTGTACTATGCGTTATTTCTTCTCGTAAAGAGTTTCCAATGCGTACGTATATGTCTTTACTCTGCAAAACTGTATTTCCTTATGAAGTGGTATTCTTCCATATCCTTTCGAGAGAAAACTGTCCTGTGCCTTCTCTTTTGAGGCTACACACTTAGACATACACGCAACATGAAAGCTTTTCGACTTACAACGTGTTGTTTAGGAAAAACAAGATAATTTCGCACGATGCGGGATTTCCTTAAAACGTGATTTTCTGAAAAATTTTGACGAAAGAAAATTCTCCTTTTGGTTCTCTTTAGATGCTACATGTTAAGACGTACACGCCACAACAATTCTTTTCGAGATACAACGTGTAGTTTTGGAGATACAAGCTAATTTTGTACTATGCGTTATTTCTTCTCGTAAAGAGTTTCCAATGCGTACGTATATGTCTTTACTCTGCAAAACTGCATTTCCTTATGAAGTGGTATTCTTCCATATCCTTTCGAGAGAAAACTGTCCTGTGCCTTCTCTTTTGAGGCTACACACTTAGACATACACGCAACATGAAAGCTTTTCGACTTACAACGTGTTGTTTAGGAAAAACAAGATAATTTCGCACGATGCGGGATTTCCTTAAAACGTGATTTTCTGAAAAATTTTGACGAAAGAAAATTCTCCTTTTGGTTCTCTTTAGATGCTACATGTTAAGACGTACACGCCACAACAATTCTTTTCGAGATACAACGTGTAGTTTTGGAGATACAAGCTAATTTTGTACTATGCGTTATTTCTTCTCGTAAAGAGTTTCCAATGCGTACGTATATGTCTTTACTCTGCAAAACTGTATTTCCTTATGAAGTGGTATTCTTCCATATCCTTTCGAGAGAAAACTGTCCTGTGCCTTCTCTTTTGAGGCTACACACTTAGACATACACGCAACATGAAAGCTTTTCGACTTACAACGTGTTGTTTAGGAAAAACAAGATAATTTCGCACGATGCGGGATTTCCTTAAAACGTGATTTTCTGAAAAATTTTGACGAAAGAAAATTCTCCTTTTGGTTCTCTTTAGATGCTACATGTTAAGACGTACACGCCACAACAATTCTTTTCGAGATACAACGTGTAGTTTTGGAGATACAAGCTAATTTTGTACTATGCGTTATTTCTTCTCGTAAAGAGTTTCCAATGCGTACGTATATGTCTTTACTCTGCAAAACTGTATTTCCTTATGAAGTGGTATTCTTCCATATCCTTTCGAGAGAAAACTGTCCTGTGCCTTCTCTTTTGAGGCTACACACTTAGACATACACGCAACATGAAAGCTTTTCGACTTACAACGTGTTGTTTAGGAAAAACAAGATAATTTCGCACGATGCGGGATTTCCTTAAAACGTGATTTTCTGAAAAATTTTGACGAAAGAAAATTCTCCTTTTGGTTCTCTTTAGATGCTACATGTTAAGACGTACACGCCACAACAATTCTTTTCGAGATACAACGTGTAGTTTTGGAGATACAAGCTAATTTTGTACTATGCGTTATTTCTTCTCGTAAAGAGTTTCCAATGCGTACGTATATGTCTTTACTCTGCAAAACTGCATTTCCTTATGAAGTGGTATTCTTCCATATCCTTTCGAGAGAAAACTGTCCTGTGCCTTCTCTTTTGAGGCTACACACTTAGACATACACGCAACATGAAAGCTTTTCGACTTACAACGTGTTGTTTAGGAAAAACAAGATAATTTCGCACGATGCGGGATTTCCTTAAAACGTGATTTTCTGAAAAATTTTGACGAAAGAAAATTCTCCTTTTGGTTCTCTTTAGATGCTACATGTTAAGACGTACACGCCACAACAATTCTTTTCGAGATACAACGTGTAGTTTTGGAGATACAAGCTAATTTTGTACTATGCGTTATTTCTTCTCGTAAAGAGTTTCCAATGCGTACGTATATGTCTTTACTCTGCAAAACTGTATTTCCTTATGAAGTGGTATTCTTCCATATCCTTTCGAGAGAAAACTGTCCTGTGCCTTCTCTTTTGAGGCTACACACTTAGACATACACGCAACATGAAAACTTTTCGACTTACAACGTGTTGTTTAGGAAAAACAAGATAATTTCGCACGATGCGGGATTTCCTTAAAACGTGATTTTCTGAAAAATTTTGACGAAAGAAAATTCTCCTTTTGGTTCTCTTTAGATGCTACATGTTAAGACGTACACGCCACAACAATTCTTTTCGAGATACAACGTGTAGTTTTGGAGATACAAGCTAATTTTGTACTATGCGTTATTTCTTCTCGTAAAGAGATTCCAATGCGTACGTATATGTCTTTACTCTGCAAAACTGTATTTCCTTATGAAGTGGTATTCTTCCATATCCTTTCGAGAGAAAACTGTCCTGTGCCTTCTCTTTTGAGGCTACACACTTAGACATACACGCAACATGAAAGCTTTTCGACTTACAACGTGTTGTTTAGGAAAAACAAGATAATTTCGCACGATGCGGGATTTCCTTAAAACGTGATTTTCTGAAAAATTTTGACGAAAGAAAATTCTCCTTTTGGTTCTCTTTAGATGCTACATGTTAAGACGTACACGCCACAACAATTCTTTTCGAGATACAACGTGTAGTTTTGGAGATACAAGCTAATTTTGTACTATGCGTTATTTCTTCTCGTAAAGAGTTTCCAATGCGTACGTATATGTCTTTACTCTGCAAAACTGTATTTCCTTATGAAGTGGTATTCTTCCATATCCTTTCGAGAGAAAACTGTCCTGTGCCTTCTCTTTTGAGGCTACACACTTAGACATACACGCAACATGAAAGCTTTTCGACTTACAACGTGTTGTTTAGGAAAAACAAGATAATTTCGCACGATGCGGGATTTCCTTAAAACGTGATTTTCTGAAAAATTTTGACGAAAGAAAATTCTCCTTTTGGTTCTCTTTAGATGCTACATGTTAAGACGTACACGCCACAACAATTCTTTTCGAGATACAACGTGTAGTTTTGGAGATACAAGCTAATTTTGTACTATGCGTTATTTCTTCTCGTAAAGAGTTTCCAATGCGTACGTATATGTCTTTACTCTGCAAAACTGCATTTCCTTATGAAGTGGTATTCTTCCATATCCTTTCGAGAGAAAACTGTCCTGTGCCTTCTCTTTTGAGGCTACACACTTAGACATACACGCAACATGAAAGCTTTTCGACTTACAACGTGTTGTTTAGGAAAAACAAGATAATTTCGCAAGATGCGGGATTTCCTTAAAACGTGATTTTCTGAAAAATTTTGACGAAAGAAAATTCTCCTTTTGGTTCTCTTTAGATGCTACATGTTAAGACGTACACGCCACAACAATTCTTTTCGAGATACAACGTGTAGTTTTGGAGATACAAGCTAATTTTGTACTATGCGTTATTTCTTCTCGTAAAGAGTTTCCAATGCGTACGTATATGTCTTTACTCTGCAAAACTGTATTTCCTTATGAAGTGGTATTCTTCCATATCCTTTCGAGAGAAAACTGTCCTGTGCCTTCTCTTTTGAGGCTACACACTTAGACATACACGCAACATGAAAGCTTTTCGACTTACAACGTGTTGTTTAGGAAAAACAAGATAATTTCGCACGATGCGGGATTTCCTTAAAACGTGATTTTCTGAAAAATTTTGACGAAAGAAAATTCTCCTTTTGGTTCTCTTTAGATGCTACATGTTAAGACGTACACGCCACAACAATTCTTTTCGAGATACAACGTGTAGTTTTGGAGATACAAGCTAATTTTGTACTATGCGTTATTTCTTCTCGTAAAGAGTTTCCAATGCGTACGTATATGTCTTTACTCTGCAAAACTGCATTTCCTTATGAAGTGGTATTCTTCCATATCCTTTCGAGAGAAAACTGTCCTGTGCCTTCTCTTTTGAGGCTACACACTTAGACATACACGCAACATGAAAGCTTTTCGACTTACAACGTGTTGTTTAGGAAAAACAAGATAATTTCGCACGATGCGGGATTTCCTTAAAACGTGATTTTCTGAAAAATTTTGACGAAAGAAAATTCTCCTTTTGGTTCTCTTTAGATGCTACATGTTAAGACGTACACGCCACAACAATTCTTTTCGAGATACAACGTGTAGTTTTGGAGATACAAGCTAATTTTGTACTATGCGTTATTTCTTCTCGTAAAGAGTTTCCAATGCGTACGTATATGTCTTTACTCTGCAAAACTGTATTTCCTTATGAAGTGGTATTCTTCCATATCCTTTCGAGAGAAAACTGTCCTGTGCCTTCTCTTTTGAGGCTACACACTTAGACATACACGCAACATGAAAGCTTTTCGACTTACAACGTGTTGTTTAGGAAAAACAAGATAATTTCGCACGATGCGGGATTTCCTTAAAACGTGATTTTCTGAAAAATTTTGACGAAAGAAAATTCTCCTTTTGGTTCTCTTTAGATGCTACATGTTAAGACGTACACGCCACAACAATTCTTTTCGAGATACAACGTGTAGTTTTGGAGATACAAGCTAATTTTGTACTATGCGTTATTTCTTCTCGTAAAGAGTTTCCAATGCGTACGTATATGTCTTTACTCTGCAAAACTGTATTTCCTTATGAAGTGGTATTCTTCCATATCCTTTCGAGAGAAAACTGTCCTGTGCCTTCTCTTTTGAGGCTACACACTTAGACATACACGCAACATGAAAGCTTTTCGACTTACAACGTGTTGTTTAGGAAAAACAAGATAATTTCGCACGATGCGGGATTTCCTTAAAACGTGATTTTCTGAAAAATTTTGACGAAAGAAAATTCTCCTTTTGGTTCTCTTTAGATGCTACATGTTAAGACGTACACGCCACAACAATTCTTTTCGAGATACAACGTGTAGTTTTGGAGATACAAGCTAATTTTGTACTATGCGTTATTTCTTCTCGTAAAGAGTTTCCAATGCGTACGTATATGTCTTTACTCTGCAAAACTGCATTTCCTTATGAAGTGGTATTCTTCCATATCCTTTCGAGAGAAAACTGTCCTGTGCCTTCTCTTTTGAGGCTACACACTTAGACATACACGCAACATGAAAGCTTTTCGACTTACAACGTGTTGTTTAGGAAAAACAAGATAATTTCGCACGATGCGGGATTTCCTTAAAACGTGATTTTCTGAAAAATTTTGACGAAAGAAAATTCTCCTTTTGGTTCTCTTTAGATGCTACATGTTAAGACGTACACGCCACAACAATTCTTTTCGAGATACAACGTGTAGTTTTGGAGATACAAGCTAATTTTGTACTATGCGTTATTTCTTCTCGTAAAGAGTTTCCAATGCGTACGTATATGTCTTTACTCTGCAAAACTGTATTTCCTTATGAAGTGGTATTCTTCCATATCCTTTCGAGAGAAAACTGTCCTGTGCCTTCTCTTTTGAGGCTACACACTTAGACATACACGCAACATGAAAACTTTTCGACTTACAACGTGTTGTTTAGGAAAAACAAGATAATTTCGCACGATGCGGGATTTCCTTAAAACGTGATTTTCTGAAAAATTTTGACGAAAGAAAATTCTCCTTTTGGTTCTCTTTAGATGCTACATGTTAAGACGTACACGCCACAACAATTCTTTTCGAGATACAACGTGTAGTTTTGGAGATACAAGCTAATTTTGTACTATGCGTTATTTCTTCTCGTAAAGAGATTCCAATGCGTACGTATATGTCTTTACTCTGCAAAACTGTATTTCCTTATGAAGTGGTATTCTTCCATATCCTTTCGAGAGAAAACTGTCCTGTGCCTTCTCTTTTGAGGCTACACACTTAGACATACACGCAACATGAAAGCTTTTCGACTTACAACGTGTTGTTTAGGAAAAACAAGATAATTTCGCACGATGCGGGATTTCCTTAAAACGTGATTTTCTGAAAAATTTTGACGAAAGAAAATTCTCCTTTTGGTTCTCTTTAGATGCTACATGTTAAGACGTACACGCCACAACAATTCTTTTCGAGATACAACGTGTAGTTTTGGAGATACAAGCTAATTTTGTACTATGCGTTATTTCTTCTCGTAAAGAGTTTCCAATGCGTACGTATATGTCTTTACTCTGCAAAACTGTATTTCCTTATGAAGTGGTATTCTTCCATATCCTTTCGAGAGAAAACTGTCCTGTGCCTTCTCTTTTGAGGCTACACACTTAGACATACACGCAACATGAAAGCTTTTCGACTTACAACCTGTTGTTTAGGAAAAACAAGATAATTTCGCACGATGCGGGATTTCCTTAAAACGTGATTTTCTGAAAAATTTTGACGAAAGAAAATTCTCCTTTTGGTTCTCTTTAGATGCTACATGTTAAGACGTACACGCCACAACAATTCTTTTCGAGATACAACGTGTAGTTTTGGAGATACAAGCTAATTTTGTACTATGCGTTATTTCTTCTCGTAAAGAGTTTCCAATGCGTACGTATATGTCTTTACTCTGCAAAACTGTATTTCCTTATGAAGTGGTATTCTTACATATCCTTTCGAGAGAAAACTGTCCTGTGCCTTCTCTTTTGAGGCTACACACTTAGACATACACGCAACATGAAAGCTTTTCGACTTACAACGTGTTGTTTAGGAAAAACAAGATAATTTCGCACGATGCGGGATTTCCTTAAAACGTGATTTTCTGAAAAATTTTGACGAAAGAAAATTCTCCTTTTGGTTCTCTTTAGATGCTACATGTTAAGACGTACACGCCACAACAATTCTTTTCGAGATACAACGTGTAGTTTTGGAGATACAAGCTAATTTTGTACTATGCGTTATTTCTTCTCGTAAAGAGTTTCCAATGCGTACGTATATGTCTTTACTCTGCAAAACTGTATTTCCTTATGAAGTGGTATTCTTACATATCCTTTCGAGAGAAAACTGTCCTGTGCCTTCTCTTTTGAGGCTACACACTTAGACATACACGCAACATGAAAGCTTTTCGACTTACAACGTGTTGTTTAGGAAAAACAAGATAATTTCGCACGATGCGGGATTTCCTTAAAACGTGATTTTCTGAAAAATTTTGACGAAAGAAAATTCTCCTTTTGGTTCTCTTTAGATGCTACATGTTAAGACGTACACGCCACAACAATTCTTTTCGAGATACAACGTGTAGTTTTGGAGATACAAGCTAATTTTGTACTATGCGTTATTTCTTCTCGTAAAGAGTTTCCAATGCGTACGTATATGTCTTTACTCTGCAAAACTGTATTTCCTTATGAAGTGGTATTCTTCCATATCCTTTCGAGAGAAAACTGTCCTGTGCCTTCTCTTTTGAGGCTACACACTTAGACATACACGCAACATGAAAGCTTTTCGACTTACAACGTGTTGTTTAGGAAAAACAAGATAATTTCGCACGATGCGGGATTTCCTTAAAACGTGATTTTCTGAAAAATTTTGACGAAAGAAAATTCTCCTTTTGGTTCTCTTTAGATGCTACATGTTAAGACGTACACGCCACAACAATTCTTTCGAGATACAACGTGTAGTTTTGGAGATACAAGCTAATTTTGTACTATGCGTTATTTCTTCTCGTAAAGAGTTTCCAATGCGTACGTATATGTCTTTACTCTGCAAAACTGTATTTCCTTATGAAGTGGTATTCTTCCATATCCTTTCGAGAGAAAACTGTCCTGTGCCTTCTCTTTTGAGGCTACACACTTAGACATACACGCAACATGAAAGCTTGTCGACTTACAACGTGTTGTTTAGGAAAAACAAGATAATTTCGCACGATGCGGGATTTCCTTAAAACGTGATTTTCTGAAAAATTTTGACGAAAGAAAATTCTCCTTTTGGTTCTCTTTAGATGCTACATGTTAAGACGTACACGCCACAACAATTCTTTTCGAGATACAACGTGTAGTTTTGGAGATACAAGCTAATTTTGTACTATGCGTTATTTCTTCTCGTAAAGAGTTTCCAATGCGTACGTATATGTCTTTACTCTGCAAAACTGCATTTCCTTATGAAGTGGTATTCTTCCATATCCTGTCGAGAGAAAACTGTCCTGTGCCTTCTCTTTTGAGGCTACACACTTAGACATACACGCAACATGAAAGCTTTTCGACTTACAACGTGTTGTTTAGGAAAAACAAGATAATTTCGCACGATGCGGGATTTCCTTAAAACGTGATTTTCTGAAAAATTTTGACGAAAGAAAATTCTCCTTTTGGTTCTCTTTAGATGCTACATGTTAAGACGTACACGCCACAACAATTCTTTTCGAGATACAACGTGTAGTTTTGGAGATACAAGCTAATTTTGTACTATGCGTTATTTCTTCTCGTAAAGAGTTTCCAATGCGTACGTATATGTCTTTACTCTGCAAAACTGTATTTCCTTATGAAGTGGTATTCTTACATATCCTTTCGAGAGAAAACTGTCCTGTGCCTTCTCTTTTGAGGCTACACACTTAGACATACACGCAACATGAAAGCTTTTCGACTTACAACGTGTTGTTTAGGAAAAACAAGATAATTTCGCACGATGCGGGATTTCCTTAAAACGTGATTTTCTGAAAAATTTTGACGAAAGAAAATTCTCCTTTTGGTTCTCTTTAGATGCTACATGTTAAGACGTACACGCCACAACAATTCTTTTCGAGATACAACGTGTAGTTTTGGAGATACAAGCTAATTTTGTACTATGCGTTATTTCTTCTCGTAAAGAGTTTCCAATGCGTACGTATATGTCTTTACTCTGCAAAACTGTATTTCCTTATGAAGTGGTATTCTTCCATATCCTTTCGAGAGAAAACTGTCCTGTGCCTTCTCTTTTGAGGCTACACACTTAGACATACACGCAACATGAAAGCTTTTCGACTTACAACGTGTTGTTTAGGAAAAACAAGATAATTTCGCACGATGCGGGATTTCCTTAAAACGTGATTTTCTGAAAAATTTTGACGAAAGAAAATTCTCCTTTTGGTTCTCTTTAGATGCTACATGTTAAGACGTACACGCCACAACAATTCTTTTCGAGATACAACGTGTAGTTTTGGAGATACAAGCTAATTTTGTACTATGCGTTATTTCTTCTCGTAAAGAGTTTCCAATGCGTACGTATATGTCTTTACTCTGCAAAACTGTATTTCCTTATGAAGTGGTATTCTTCCATATCCTTTCGAGAGAAAACTGTCCTGTGCCTTCTCTTTTGAGGCTACACACTTAGACATACACGCAACATGAAAGCTTTTCGACTTACAACGTGTTGTTTAGGAAAAACAAGATAATTTCGCACGATGCGGGATTTCCTTAAAACGTGATTTTCTGAAAAATTTTGACGAAAGAAAATTCTCCTTTTGGTTCTCTTTAGATGCTACATGTTAAGACGTACACGCCACAACAATTCTTTTCGAGATACAACGTGTAGTTTTGGAGATACAAGCTAATTTTGTACTATGCGTTATTTCTTCTCGTAAAGAGTTTCCAATGCGTACGTATATGTCTTTACTCTGCAAAACTGTATTTCCTTATGAAGTGGTATTCTTCCAAATCCTTTCGAGAGAAAACTGTCCTGTGCCTTCTCTTTTGAGGCTACACACTTAGACATACACGCAACATGAAAGCTTTTCGACTTACAACGTGTTGTTTAGGAAAAACAAGATAATTTCGCACGATGCGGGATTTCCTTAAAACGTGATTTTCTGAAAAATTTTGACGAAAGAAAATTCTCCTTTTGGTTCTCTTTAGATGCTACATGTTAAGACGTACACGCCACAACAATTCTTTTCGAGATACAACGTGTAGTTTTGGAGATACAAGCTAATTTTGTACTATGCGTTATTTCTTCTCGTAAAGAGTTTCCAATGCGCACGTATATGTCTTTACTCTGCAAAACTGTATTTCCTTATGAAGTGGTATTCTTCCATATCCTTTCGAGAGAAAACTGTCCTGTGCCTTCTCTTTTGAGGCTACACACTTAGACATACACGCAACATGAAAGCTTTTCGACTTACAACGTGTTGTTGAGGAAAAACAAGATAATTTCGCACGATGCGGGATTTCCTTAAAACGTGATTTTCTGAAAAATTTTGACGAAAGAAAATTCTCCTTTTGGTTCTCTTTAGATGCTACATGTTAAGACGTACACGCCACAACAATTCTTTTCGAGATACAACGTGTAGTTTTGGAGATACAAGCTAATTTTGTACTATGCGTTATTTCTTCTCGTAAAGAGTTTCCAATGCGTACGTATATGTCTTTACTCTGCAAAACTGTATTTCCTTATGAAGTGGTATTCTTCCATATCCTTTCGAGAGAAAACTGTCCTGTGCCTTCTCTTTTGAGGCTACACACTTAGACATACACGCAACATGAAAGCTTTTCGACTTACAACGTGTTGTTTAGGAAAAACAAGATAATTTCGCACGATGCGGGATTTCCTTAAAACGTGATTTTCTGAAAAATTTTGACGAAAGAAAATTCTCCTTTTGGTTCCCTTTAGATGCTACATGTTAAGACGTACACGCCACAACAATTCTTTTCGAGATACAACGTGTAGTTTTGGAGATACAAGCTAATTTTGTACTATGCGTTATTTCTTCTCGTAAAGAGTTTCCAATGCGTACGTATATGTCTTTACTCTGCAAAACTGCATTTCCTTATGAAGTGGTATTCTTCCATATCCTTTCGAGAGAAAACTGTCCTGTGCCTTCTCTTTTGAGGCTACACACGTAGACATACACGCAACATGAAAGCTTTTCGACTTACAACGTGTTGTTTAGGAAAAACAAGATAATTTCGCACGATGCGGGATTTCCTTAAAACGTGATTTTCTGAAAAATTTTGACGAAAGAAAATTCTCCTTTTGGTTCTCTTTAGATGCTACATGTTAAGACATACACGCCACAACAATTCTTTTCGAGATACAACGTGTAGTTTTGGAGATACAAGCTAATTTTGTACTATGCGTTATTTCTTCTCCTAAAGAGTTTCCAATGCGTACATATATGTCTTTACTCTGCAAAACTGTATTTCCTTATGAAGTGGTATTCTTCCATATCCTTTCGAGAGAAAACTGTCCTGTGCCTTCTCTTTTGAGGCTACACACTTAGACATACACGCAACATGAAAGCTTTTCGACTTACAACGTGTTGTTTAGGAAAAACAAGATAATTTCGCACGATGCGGGATTTCCTTAAAACGTGATTTTCTGAAAAATTTTGACGAAAGAAAATTCTCCTTTTGGTTCTCTTTAGATGCTACATGTTAAGACGTACACGCCACAACAATTCTTTTCGAGATACAACGTGTAGTTTTGGAGATACAAGCTAATTTTGTACTATGCGTTATTTCTTCTCGTAAAGAGTTTCCAATGCGTACGTATATGTCTTTACTCTGCAAAACTGTATTTCCTTATGAAGTGGTATTCTCCCATATCCTTTCGAGAGAAAACTGTCCTGTGCCTTCTCTTTTGAGGCTACACACTTAGACATACACGCAACATGAAAGCTTTTCGACTTACAACGTGTTGTTTAGGAAAAACAAGATAATTTCGCACGATGCGGGATTTCCTTAAAACGTGATTTTCTGAAAAATTTTGACGAAAGAAAATTCTCCTTTTGGTTCTCTTTAGATGCTACATGTTAAGACGTACACGCCACAACAATTCTTTTCGAGATACAACGTGTAGTTTTGGAGATACAAGCTAATTTTGTACTATGCGTTATTTCTTCTCGTAAAGAGTTTCCAATGCGTACGTATATGTCTTTACTCTGCAAAACTGTATTTCCTTATGAAGTGGTATTCTTCCATATCCTTTCGAGAGAAAACTGTCCTGTGCCTTCTCTTTTGAGGCTACACACTTAGACATACACGCAACATGAAAGCTTTTCGACTTACAACGTGTTGTTTAGGAAAAACAAGGTAATTTCGCACGATGCGGGATTTCCTTAAAACGTGATTTTCTGAAAAATTTTGACGAAAGAAAATTCTCCTTTTGGTTCTCTTTAGATGCTACATGTTAAGACGTACACGCCACAACAATTCTTTTCGAGATACAACGTGTAGTTTTGGAGATACAAGCTAATTTTGTACTATGCGTTATTTCTTCTCGTAAAGAGTTTCCAATGCGTACGTATATGTCTTTACTCTGCAAAACTGTATTTCCTTATGAAGTGGTATTCTTACATATCCTTTCGAGAGAAAACTGTCCTGTGCCTTCTCTTTTGAGGCTACACACTTAGACATACACGCAACATGAAAGCTTTTCGACTTACAACGTGTTGTTTAGGAAAAACAAGATAATTTCGCACGATGCGGGATTTCCTTAAAACGTGATTTTCTGAAAAATTTTGACGAAAGAAAATTCTCCTTTTGGTTCTCTTTAGATGCTACATGTTAAGACGTACACGCCACAACAATTCTTTTCGAGATACAACGTGGAGTTTTGGAGATACAAGCTAATTTTGTACTATGCGTTATTTCTTCTCGTAAAGAGTTTCCAATGCGCACGTATATGTCTTTACTCTGCAAAACTGTATTTCCTTATGAAGTGGTATTCTTCCATATCCTTTCGATAGAAAACTGTCCTGTGCCTTCTCTTTTGAGGCTACACACTTAGACATACACGCAACATGAAAGCTTTTCGACTTACAACGTGTTGTTTAGGAAAAACAAGATAATTTCGCACGATGCGGGATTTCCTTAAAACGTGATTTTCTGAAAAATTTTGACGAAAGAAAATTCTCCTTTTGGTTCTCTTTAGATGCTACATGTTAAGACGTACACGCCACAACAATTCTTTTCGAGATACAACGTGTAGTTTTGGAGATACAAGCTAATTTTGTACTATGCGTTATTTCTTCTCGTAAAGAGTTTCCAATGCGTACGTATATGTCTTTACTCTGCAAAACTGTATTTCCTTATGAAGTGGTATTCTTCCATATCCTTTCGAGAGAAAACTGTCCTGTGCCTTCTCTTTTGAGGCTACACACTTAGACATACACGCAACATGAAAGCTTTTCGACTTACAACCTGTTGTTTAGGAAAAACAAGATAATTTCGCACGATGCGGGATTTCCTTAAAACGTGATTTTCTGAAAAATTTTGACGAAAGAAAATTCTCCTTTTGGTTCTCTTTAGATGCTACATGTTAAGACGTACACGCCACAACAATTCTTTTCGAGATACAACGTGTAGTTTTGGAGATACAAGCTAATTTTGTACTATGCGTTATTTCTTCTCGTAAAGAGTTTCCAATGCGTACGTATATGTCTTTACTCTGCAAAACTGTATTTCCTTATGAGGTGGTGTTCTTACATATCCTTTCGAGAGAAAACTGTCCTGTGCCTTCTCTTTTGAGGCTACACACTTAGACATACACGCAACATGAAAGCTTTTCGACTTACAACGTGTTGTTTAGGAAAAACAAGATAATTTCGCACGATGCGGGATTTCCTTAAAACGTGATTTTCTGAAAAATTTTGACGAAAGAAAATTCTCCTTTTGGTTCTCTTTAGATGCTACATGTTAAGACGTACACGCCACAACAATTCTTTTCGAGATACAACGTGTAGTTTTGGAGATACAAGCTAATTTTGTACTATGCGTTATTTCTTCTCGTAAAGAGTTTCCAATGCGTACGTATATGTCTTTACTCTGCAAAACTGTATTTCCTTATGAAGTGGTATTCTTCCATATCCTTTCGAGAGAAAACTGTCCTGTGCCTTCTCTTTTGAGGCTACACACTTAAACATACACGCAACATGAAAGCTTTTCGACTTACAACGTGTTGTTTAGGAAAAACAAGATAATTTCGCACGATGCGGGATTTCCTTAAAACGTGATTTTCTGAAAAATTTTGACGAAAGAAAATTCTCCTTTTGGTTCTCTTTAGATGCTACATGTTAAGACGTACACGCCACAACAATTCTTTTCGAGATACAACGTGTAGTTTTGGAGATACAAGCTAATTTTGTACTATGCGTTATTTCTTCTCGTAAAGAGTTTCCAATGCGCACGTATATGTCTTTACTCTGCAAAACTGTATTTCCTTATGAAGTGGTATTCTTCCATATCCTTTCGAGAGAAAACTGTCCTGTGCCTTCTCTTTTGAGGCTACACACTTAGACATACACGCAACATGAAAGCTTTTCGACTTACAACGTGTTGTTTAGGAAAAACAAGATAATTTCGCACGATGCGGGATTTCCTTAAAACGTGATTTTCTGAAAAATTTTGACGAAAGAAAATTCTCCTTTTGGTTCTCTTTAGATGCTACATGTTAAGACGTACACGCCACAACAATTCTTTTCGAGATACAACGTGTAGTTTTGGAGATACAAGCTAATTTTGTACTATGCGTTATTTCTTCTCGTAAAGAGTTTCCAATGCGTACGTATATGTCTTTACTCTGCAAAACTGTATTTCCTTATGAAGTGGTATTCTTCCATATCCTTTCGAGAGAAAACTGTCCTGTGCCTTCTCTTTTGAGGCTATACACTTAGACATACACGCAACATGAAAGCTTTTCGACTTACAACGTGTTGTTTAGGAAAAACAAGATAATTTCGCACGATGCGGGATTTCCTTAAAACGTGATTTTCTGAAAAATTTTGACGAAAGAAAATTCTCCTTTTGGTTCTCTTTAGATGCTACATGTTAAGACGTACACGCCACAACAATTCTTTTCGAGATACAACGTGTAGTTTTGGAGATACAAGCTAATTTTGTACTATGCGTTATTTCTTCTCGTAAAGAGTTTCCCATGCGCACGTATATGTCTTTACTCTGCAAAACTGTATTTCCTTATGAAGTGGTATTCTTCCATATCCTTTCGAGAGAAAACTGTCCTGTGCCTTCTCTTTTGAGGCTACACACTTAGACATACACGCAACATGAAAGCTTGTCGACTTACAACGTGTTGTTTAGGAAAAACAAGATAATTTCGCACGATGCGGGATTTCCTTAAAACGTGATTTTCTGAAAAATTTTGACGAAAGAAAATTCTCCTTTTGGTTCTCTTTAGATGCTACATGTTAAGACGTACACGCCACAACAATTCTTTTCGAGATACAACGTGTAGTTTTGGAGATACAAGCTAATTTTGTACTATGCGTTATTTCTTCTCGTAAAGAGTTTCCAATGCGTACGTATATGTCTTTACTCTGCAAAACTGCATTTCCTTATGAAGTGGTATTCTTCCATATCCTTTCGAGATAAAACTGTCCTGTGCCTTCTCTTTTGAGGCTACACACTTAGACATACACGCAACATGAAAGCTTTTCGACTTACAACGTGTTGTTTAGGAAAAACAAGATAATTTCGCACGATGCGGGATTTCCTTAAAACGTGATTTTCTGAAAAATTTTGACGAAAGAAAATTCTCCTTTTGGTTCTCTTTAGATGCTACATGTTAAGACGTACACGCCACAACAATTCTTTTCGAGATACAACGTGTAGTTTTGGAGATACAAGCTAATTTTGTACTATGCGTTATTTCTTCTCGTAAAGAGTTTCCAATGCGTACGTATATGTCTTTACTCTCCAAAACTGTATTTCCTTATGAAGTGGTATTCTTACATATCCTTTCGAGAGAAAACTGTCCTGTGCCTTCTCTTTTGAGGCTACACACTTAGACATACACGCAACATGAAAGCTTTTCGACTTACAACGTGTTGTTTAGGAAAAACAAGATAATTTCGCACGATGCGGGATTTCCTTAAAACGTGATTTTCTGAAAAATTTTGACGAAAGAAAATTCTCCTTTTGGTTCTCTTTAGATGCTACATGTTAAGACGTACACGCCACAACAATTCTTTTCGAGATACAACGTGTAGTTTTGGAGATACAAGCTAATTTTGTACTATGCGTTATTTCTTCTCGTAAAGAGTTTCCAATGCGTACGTATATGTCTTTACTCTGCAAAACTGTATTTCCTTATGAAGTGGTATTCTTCCAAATCCTTTCGAGAGAAAACTGTCCTGTGCCTTCTCTTTTGAGGCTACACACTTAGACATACACGCAACATGAAAGCTTTTCGACTTACAACGTGTTGTTTAGTAAAAACAAGATAATTTCGCACGATGCGGGATTTCTTTAAAACGTGATTTTCTGAAAAATTTTGACGAAAGAAAATTCTCCTTTTGGTTCTCTTTAGATGCTACATGTTAAGACGTACACGCCACAACAATTCTTTACGAGATACAACGTGTAGTTTTGGAGATACAAGCTAATTTTGTACTATGCGTTATTTCTTCTCGTAAAGAGTTTCCAATGCGCACGTATATATCTTTACTCTGCAAAACTGTATTTCCTTATGAAGTGGTATTCTTCCATATCCTTTCGAGAGAAAACTGTCCTGTGCCTTCTCTTTTGAGGCTACACACTTAGACATACACGCAACATGAAAGCTTTTCGACTTACAACGTGTTGTTGAGGAAAAACAAGATAATTTCGCACGATGCGGGATTTCCTTAAAACGTGATTTTCTGAAAAATTTTGACGAAAGAAAATTCTCCTTTTGGTTCTCTTTAGATGCTACATGTTAAGACGTACACGCCACAACAATTCTTTTCGAGATACAACGTGTAGTTTTGGAGATACAAGCTAATTTTGTACTATGCGTTATTTCTTCTCGTAAAGAGTTTCCAATGCGTACGTATATGTCTTTACTCTGCAAAACTGTATTTCCTTATGAAGTGGTATTCTTCCATATCCTTTCGAGAGAAAACTGTCCTGTGCCTTCTCTTTTGAGGCTACACACTTAGACATACACGCAACATGAAAGCTTTTCTACTTACAACGTGTTGTTTAGGAAAAACAAGATAATTTCGCACGATGCGGGATTTCCATAAAACGTGATTTTCTGAAAAATTTTGACGAAAGAAAATTCTCCTTTTGGTTCTCTTTAGATGCTACATGTTAAGACGTACACGCCACAACAATTCTTTTCGAGATACAACGTGTAGTTTTGGAGATACAAGCTAATTTTGTACTATGCGTTATTTCTTCTCGTAAAGAGTTTCCAATGCGTACGTATATGTCTTTACTCTGCAAAACTGTATTTCCTTATGAAGTGGTATTCTTCCATATCCTTTCGAGAGAAAACTGTCCTGTGCCTTCTCTTTTGAGGCTACACACTTAGACATACACGCAACATGAAAGCTTTTCGACTTACAACGTGTTGTTTAGGAAAAACAAGATAATTTCGCACGATGCGGGATTTCCTTAAAACGTGATTTTCTGAAAAATTTTGACGAAAGAAAATTCTCCTTTTGGTTCCCTTTAGATGCTACATGTTAAGACGTACACGCCACAACAATTCTTTTCGAGATACAACGTGTAGTTTTGGAGATACAAGCTAATTTTGTACTATGCGTTATTTCTTCTCGTAAAGAGTTTCCAATGCGTACGTATATGTCTTTACTCTGCAAAACTGCATTTCCTTATGAAGTGGTATTCTTCCATATCCTTTCGAGAGAAAACTGTCCTGTGCCTTCTCTTTTGAGGCTACACACTTAGACATACACGCAACATGAAAGCTTTTCGACTTACAACGTGTTGTTTAGGAAAAACAAGATAATTTCGCACGATGCGGGATTTCCTTAAAACGTGATTTTCTGAAAAATTTTGACGAAAGAAAATTCTCCTTTTGGTTCTCTTTAGATGCTACATGTTAAGACATACACGCCACAACAATTCTTTTCGAGATACAACGTGTAGTTTTGGAGATACAAGCTAATTTTGTACTATGCGTTATTTCTTCTCCTAAAGAGTTTCCAATGCGTACATATATGTCTTTACTCTGCAAAACTGTATTTCCTTATGAAGTGGTATTCTTCCATATCCTTTCGAGAGAAAACTGTCCTGTGCCTTCTCTTTTGAGGCTACACACTTAGACATACACGCAACATGAAAGCTTTTCGACTTACAACGTGTTGTTTAGGAAAAACAAGATAATTTCGCACGATGCGGGATTTCCTTAAAACGTGATTTTCTGAAAAATTTTGACGAAAGAAAATTCTCCTTTTGGTTCTCTTTAGATGCTACATGTTAAGACGTACACGCCACAACAATTCTTTTCGAGATACAACGTGTAGTTTTGGAGATACAAGCTAATTTTGTACTATGCGTTATTTCTTCTCGTAAAGAGTTTCCAATGCGTACGTATATGTCTTTACTCTGCAAAACTGTATTTCCTTATGAAGTGGTATTCTTCCATATCCTTTCGAGAGAAAACTGTCCTGTGCCTTCTCTTTTGAGGCTACACACTTAGACATACACGCAACATGAAAGCTTTTCGACTTACAACGTGTTGTTTAGGAAAAACAAGATAATTTCGCACGATGCGGGATTTCCTTAAAACGTGATTTTCTGAAAAATTTTGACGAAAGAAAATTCTCCTTTTGGTTCTCTTTAGATGCTACATGTTAAGACGTACACGCCACAACAATTCTTTTCGAGATACAACGTGTAGTTTTGGAGATACAAGCTAATTTTGTACTATGCGTTATTTCTTCTCGTAAAGAGTTTCCAATGCGTACGTATATGTCTTTACTCTGCAAAACTGTATTTCCTTATGAAGTGGTATTCTTACATATCCTTTCGAGAGAAAACTGTCCTGTGCCTTCTCTTTTGAGGCTACACACTTAGACATACACGCAACATGAAAGCTTTTCGACTTACAACGTGTTGTTTAGGAAAAACAAGATAATTTCGCATGATGCGGGATTTCCTTAAAACGTGATTTTCTGAAAAATTTTGACGAAAGAAAATTCTCCTTTTGGTTCTCTTTAGATGCTACATGTTAAGACGTACACGCCACAACAATTCTTTTCGAGATACAACGTGTAGTTTTGGAGATACAAGCTAATTTTGTACTATGCGTTATTTCTTCTCGTAAAGAGTTTCCAATGCGTACGTATATGTCTTTACTCTGCAAAACTGTATTTCCTTATGAAGTGGTATTCTTCCATATCCTTTCGAGAGAAAACTGTCCTGTGCCTTCTCTTTTGAGGCTACACACTTAGACATAAACGCAACATGAAAGCTTTTCGACTTACAACGTGTTGTTTAGGAAAAACAAGATAATTTCGCACGATGCGGGATTTCCTTAAAACGTGATTTTCTGAAAAATTTTGACGAAAGAAAATTCTCCTTTTGGTTCCCTTTAGATGCTACATGTTAAGACGTACACGCCACAACAATTCTTTTCGAGATACAACGTGTAGTTTTGGAGATACAAGCTAATTTTGTACTATGCGTTATTTCTTCTCGTAAAGAGTTTCCAATGCGTACGTATATGTCTTTACTCTGCAAAACTGCATTTCCTTATGAAGTGGTATTCTTCCATATCCTTTCGAGAGAAAACTGTCCTGTGCCTTCTCTTTTGAGGCTACACACTTAGACATACACGCAACATGAAAGCTTTTCGACTTACAACGTGTTGTTTAGGAAAAACAAGATAATTTCGCACGATGCGGGATTTCCTTAAAACGTGATTTTCTGAAAAATTTTGACGAAAGAAAATTCTCCTTTTGGTTCTCTTTAGATGCTACATGTTAAGACATACACGCCACAACAATTCTTTTCGAGATACAACGTGTAGTTTTGGAGATACAAGCTAATTTTGTACTATGCGTTATTTCTTCTCCTAAAGAGTTTCCAATGCGTACATATATGTCTTTACTCTGCAAAACTGTATTTCCTTATGAAGTGGTATTCTTCCATATCCTTTCGAGAGAAAACTGTCCTGTGCCTTCTCTTTTGAGGCTACACACTTAGACATACACGCAACATGAAAGCTTTTCGACTTACAACGTGTTGTTTAGGAAAAACAAGATAATTTCGCACGATGCGGGATTTCCTTAAAACGTGATTTTCTGAAAAATTTTGACGAAAGAAAATTCTCCTTTTGGTTCTCTTTAGATGCTACATGTTAAGACGTACACGCCACAACAATTCTTTTCGAGATACAACGTGTAGTTTTGGAGATACAAGCTAATTTTGTACTATGCGTTATTTCTTCTCGTAAAGAGTTTCCAATGCGTACGTATATGTCTTTACTCTGCAAAACTGTATTTCCTTATGAAGTGGTATTCTTCCATATCCTTTCGAGAGAAAACTGTCCTGTGCCTTCTCTTTTGAGGCTACACACTTAGACATACACGCAACATGAAAGCTTTTCCACTTACAACGTGTTGTTTAGGAAAAACAAGATAATTTCGCACGATGCGGGATTTCCTTAAAACGTGATTTTCTGAAAAATTTTGACGAAAGAAAATTCTCCTTTTGGTTCTCTTTAGATGCTACATGTTAAGACGTACACGCCACAACAATTCTTTTCGAGATACAACGTGGAGTTTTGGAGATACAAGCTAATTTTGTACTATGCGTTATTTCTTCTCGTAACGAGTTTCCAATGCGCACGTATATGTCTTTACTCTGCAAAACTGTATTTCCTTATGAAGTGGTATTCTTCCATATCCTTTCGATAGAAAACTGTCCTGTGCCTTCTCTTTTGAGGCTACACACTTAGACATACACGCAACATGAAAGCTTTTCGACTTACAACGTGTTGTTTAGGAAAAACAAGATAATTTCGCACGATGCGGGATTTCCTTAAAACGTGATTTTCTGAAAAATTTTGACGAAAGAAAATTCTCCTTTTGGTTCTCTTTAGATGCTACATGTTAAGACGTACACGCCACAACAATTCTTTTCGAGATACAACGTGTAGTTTTGGAGATACAAGCTAATTTTGTACTATGCGTTATTTCTTCTCGTAAAGAGTTTCCAATGCGTACGTATATGTCTTTACTCTGCAAAACTGTATTTCCTTATGAAGTGGTATTCTTCCATATCCTTTCGAGAGAAAACTGTCCTGTGCCTTCTCTTTTGAGGCTACACACTTAGACATACACGCAACATGAAAGCTTTTCGACTTACAACGTGTTGTTTAGGAAAAACAAGATAATTTCGCACGATGCGGGATTTCCTTAAAACGTGATTTTCTGAAAAATTTTGACGAAAGAAAATTCTCCTTTTGGTTCTCTTTAGATGCTACATGTTAAGACGTACACGCCACAACAATTCTTTTCGAGATACAACATGTAGTTTTGGAGATACAAGCTAATTTTGTACTATGCGTTATTTCTTCTCGTAAAGAGTTTCCAATGCGTACGTATATGTCTTTACTCTGCAAAACTGTATTTCCTTATGAGGTGGTGTTCTTACATATCCTTTCGAGAGAAAACTGTCCTGTGCCTTCTCTTTTGAGGCTACACACTTAGACATACACGCAACATGAAAGCTTTTCGACTTACAACGTGTTGTTTAGGAAAAACAAGATAATTTCGCACGATGCGGGATTTCCTTAAAACGTGATTTTCTGAAAAATTTTGACGAAAGAAAATTCTCCTTTTGGTTCTCTTTAGATGCTACATGTTAATACGTACACGCCACAACAATTCTTTTCGAGATACAACGTGTAGTTTTGGAGATACAAGCTAATTTTGTACTATGCGTTATTTCTTCTCGTAAAGAGTTTCCAATGCGTACGTATATGTCTTTACTCTGCAAAACTGTATTTCCTTATGAAGTGGTATTCTTCCATATCCTTTCGAGAGAAAACTGTCCTGTGCCTTCTCTTTTGAGGCTACACACTTAAACATACACGCAACATGAAAGCTTTTCGACTTACAACGTGTTGTTTAGGAAAAACAAGATAATTTCGCACGATGCGGGATTTCCTTAAAACGTGATTTTCTGAAAAATTTTGACGAAAGAAAATTCTCCTTTTGGTTCTCTTTAGATGCTACATGTTAAGGCGTACACGCCACAACAATTCTTTTCGAGATACAACGTGTAGTTTTGGAGATACAAGCTAATTTTGTACTATGCGTTATTTCTTCTCGTAAAGAGTTTCCAATGCGCACGTATATGTCTTTACTCTGCAAAACTGTATTTCCTTATGAAGTGGTATTCTTCCATATCCTTTCGAGAGAAAACTGTCCTGTGCCTTCTCTTTTGAGGCTACACACTTAGACATACACGCAACATGAAAGCTTTTCGACTTACAACGTGTTGTTTAGGAAAAACAAGATAATTTCGCACGATGCGGGATATCCTTAAAACGTGATTTTCTGAAAAATTTTGACGAAAGAAAATTCTCCTTTTGGTTCTCTTTAGATGCTACATGTTAAGACGTACACGCCACAACAATTCTTTTCGAGATACAACGTGTAGTTTTGGAGATACAAGCTAATTTTGTACTATGCGTTATTTCTTCTCGTAAAGAGTTTCCAATGCGCAAGTATATGTCTTTACTCTGCAGAACTGTATTTCCTTATGAAGTGGTATTCTTCCATATCCTTTCGAGAGAAAACTGTCCTGTGCCTTCTCTTTTGAGGCTACACACTTAGACATACACGCAACATGAAAGCTTTTCGACTTACAACGTGTTGTTTAGGAAAAACAAGATAATTTCGCACGATGCGGGATTTCCTTAAAACGTGATTTTCTGAAAAATTTTGACGAAAGAAAATTCTCCTTTTGGTTCTCTTTAGATGCTACATGTTAAGACGTACACGCCACAACAATTCTTTTCGAGATACAACGTGTAGTTTTGGAGATACAAGCTAATTTTGTACTATGCGTTATTTCTTCTCGTAAAGAGTTTCCAATGCGCACGTATATGTCTTTACTCTGCAAAACTGTACTTCCTTATGAAGTGGTATTCTTCCATATCCTTTCGAGAGAAAACTGTCCTGTGCCTTCTCTTTTGAGGCTACACACTTAGACATACACGCAACATGAAAGCTTTTCGACTTACAACGTGTTGTTTAGGAAAAACAAGATAATTTCGCACGATGCGGGATTTCCTTAAAACGTGATTTTCTGAAAAATTTTGACGAAAGAAAATTCTCCTTTTGGTTCTCTTCAGATGCTACATGTTAAGACGTACACGCCACAACAATTCTTTTCGAGATACAACGTGTAGTTTTGGAGATACAATCTAATTTTGTACTATGCGTTATTTCTTCTCGTAAAGAGTTTCCAATGCGCACGTATATGTCTTTACTCTGCAAAACTGTATTTCCTTATGAAGTGGTATTCTTCCATATCCTTTCGAGAGAAAACTGTCCTGTGCCTTCTCTTTTGAGGCTACACACTTAGACATACACGCAACATGAAAGCTTTTCGACTTACAACGTGTTGTTTAGGAAAAACAAGATAATTTAGCACGATGCGGGATTTCCTTAAAACGTGATTTTCTGAAAAATTTTGACGAAAGAAAATTCTCCTTTTGGTTCTCTTTAGATGCTACATGTTAAGACGTACACGCCACAACAATTCTTTTCGAGATACAACGTGTAGTTTTGGAGATACAAGCTAATTTTGTACTATGCGTTATTTCTTCTCGTAAAGAGTTTCCAATGCGTACGTATATGTCTTTACTCTGCAAAACTGTATTTCCTTATGAAGTGGTATTCTTCCATATCCTTTCGATAGAAAACTGTCCTGTGCCTTCTCTTTTGAGGCTACACACTTAGACATACACGCAACATGAAAGCTTTTCGACTTACAACGTGTTGTTGAGGAAAAACAAGATAATTTCGCACGATGCCGGATTTCCTTAAAACGTGATTTTCTGAAAAATTTTGACGAAAGAAAATTCTCCTTTTGGTTCTCTTTAGATGCTACATGTTAAGACGTACACGCCACAACAATTCTTTTCGAGATACAACGTGTAGTTTTGGAGATACAAGCTAATTTTGTACTATGCGTTATTTCTTCTCGTAAAGAGTTTCCAATGCGCACGTATATGTCTTTACTCTGCAAAACTGTATTTCCTTATGAAGTGGTATTCTTCCATATCCTTTCGAGAGAAAACTGTCCTGTGCCTTCTCTTTTGAGGCTACACACTTACACATACACGCAACATGAAAGCTTTTCGACTTACAACGTGTTGTTGAGGAAAAACAAGATAATTTCGCACGATGCGGGATTTCCTTAAAACGTGATTTTCTGAAAAATTTTGACGAAAGAAAATTCTCCTTTTGGTTCTCTTTAGATGCTACATGTTAAGACGTACACGCCACAACAATTCTTTTCGAGATACAACATGTAGTTTTGGAGATACAAGCTAATTTTGTACTATGCGTTATTTCTTCTCGTAAAGAGTTTCCAATGCGTACGTATATGTCTTTACTCTGCAAAACTGTATTTCCTTATGAAGTGGTATTCTTCCATATCCTTTCGAGAGAAAACTGTCCTGTGCCTTCTCTTTTGAGGCTACACACTTAGACATACACGCAACATGAAAGCTTTTCGACTTACAACGTGTTGTTTAGGAAAAACAAGATAATTTCGCACGATGCGGGATTTCCTTAAAACGTGATTTTATGAAAAATTTTGACGAAAGAAAATTCTCCTTTTGGTTCTCTTTAGATGCTACATGTTAAGACGTACACGCCACAACAATTCTTTTCGAGATACAACGTGTAGTTTTGGAGATACAAGCTAATTTTGTACTATGCGTTATTTCTTCTCGTAAAGAGTTTCCAATGCGTACGTATATGTCTTTACTCTGCAAAACTGTATTTCCTTATGAAGTGGTATTCTTCCATATCCTTTCGAGAGAAAACTGTCCTGTGCCTTCTCTTTTGAGGCTACACACTTAGACATACACGCAACATGAAAGCTTTTCGACTTACAACGTGTTGTTTAGGAAAAACAAGATAATTTCGCACGATGTGGGATTTCCTTAAAACGTGATTTTCTGAAAAATTTTGACGAAAGAAAATTCTCCTTTTGGTTCTCTTTAGATGCTACATGTTAAGACGTACACGCCACAACAATTCTTTTCGAGATACAACGTGTAGTTTTGGAGATACAAGCTAATTTTGTACTATGCGTTATTTCTTCTCGTAAAGAGTTTCCAATGCGTACGTATATGTCTTTACTCTGCAAAACTGTATTTCCTTATGAAGTGGTATTCTTCCATATCCTTTCGAGAGAAAACTGTCCTGTGCCTTCTCTTTTGAGGCTACACACTTAGACATACACGCAACATGAAAGCTTTTCGACTTACAACGTGTTGTTTAGGAAAAACAAGATAATTTCGCACGATGCGGGATTTCCTTAAAACGTGATTTTCTGAAAAATTTTGACGAAAGAAAATTCTCCTTTTGGTTCTCTTTAGGTGCTACATGTTAAGACGTACACGCCACAACAATTCTTTTCGAGATACAACGTGTAGTTTTGGAGATACAAGCTAATTTTGTACTATGCGTTATTTCTTCTCGTAAAGAGTTTCCAATGCGTACGTATATGTCTTTACTCTGCAAAACTGTATTTCCTTATGAAGTGGTATTTTTCCATATCCTTTCGAGAGAAAACTGTCCTGTGCCTTCTCTTTTGAGGCTACACACTTAGACATACACGCAACATGAAAGCTTTTCGACTTACAACGTGTTGTTTAGGAAAAACAAGATAATTTCGCACGATGCGGGATTTCCTTAAAACGTGATTTTCTGAAAAATTTTGACGAAAGAAAATTCTCCTTTTGGTTCTCTTTAGGTGCTACATGTTAAGACGTACACGCCACAACAATTCTTTTCGAGATACAACGTGTAGTTTTGGAGATACAAGCTAATTTTGTACTATGCGTTATTTCTTCTCGTAAAGAGTTTCCAATGCGTACGTATATGTCTTTACTCTGCAAAACTGTATTTCCTTATGAAGTGGTATTCTTCCATATCCTTTCGAGAGAAAACTGTCCTGTGCCTTCTCTTTTGAGGCTACACACTTAGACATACACGCAACATGAAAGCTTTTCGACTTACAACGTGTTGTTTAGGAAAAACAAGATAATTTCGCACGATGCGGGATTTCCTTAAAACGTGATTTTCTGAAAAATTTTGACGAAAGAAAATTCTCCTTTTGGTTCTCTTTAGATGCTACATGTTAAGACGTACACGCCACAACAACTCTTTTCGAGATACAACGTGTAGTTTTGGAGATACAAGCTAATTTTGTACTATGCGTTATTTCTTCTCGTAAAGAGTTTCCAATGCGTACGTATATGTCTTTACTCTGCAAAACTGTATTTCCTTATGAAGTGGTATTCTTCCATATCCTTTCGAGAGAAAACTGTCCTGTGCCTTCTCTTTTGAGGCTACACACTTAGACATACACGCAACATGAAAGCTTTTCGACTTACAACGTGTTGTTTAGGAAAAACAAGATAATTTCGCACGATGCGGGATTTCCTTAAAACGTGATTTTCTGAAAAATTTTGACGAAAGAAAATTCTCCTTTTGGTTCTCTTTAGATGCTACATGTTAAGACGTACACGCCACAACAATTCTTTTCGAGATACAACGTGTAGTTTTGGAGATACAAGCTAATTTTGTACTATGCGTTATTTCTTCTCGTAAAGAGTTTCCAATGCGTACGTATATGTCTTTACTCTGCAAAACTGTATTTCCTTATGAAGTGGTATTCTTCCATATCCTTTCGAGAGAAAACTGTCCTGTGCCTTCTCTTTTGAGGCTACACACTTAGACATACACGCAACATGAAAGCTTTTCGACTTACAACGTGTTGTTTAGGAAAAACAAGATATTTTCGCACGATGCGGGATTTCCTTAAAACGTGATTTTCTGAAAAATTTTGACGAAAGAAAATTCTCCTTTTGGTTCTCTTTAGATGCTACATGTTAAGACGTACACGCCACAACAATTCTTTTCGAGATACAACGTGTAGTTTTGGAGATACAAGCTAATTTTGTACTATGCGTTATTTCTTCTCGTAAAGAGTTTCCAATGCGTACGTATATGTCTTTACTCTGCAAAACTGTATTTCCTTATGAAGTGGTATTCTTCCATATCCTTTCGAGAGAAAACTGTCCTGTGCCTTCTCTTTTGAGGCTACACACTTAGACATACACGCAACATGAAAGCTTTTCGACTTACAACGTGTTGTTTAGGAAAAACAAGATAATTTCGCACGATGCGGGATTTCCTTAAAACGTGATTTTCTGAAAAATTTTGACGAAAGAAAATTCTCCTTTTGGTTCTCTTTAGATGCTACATGTTAAGACGTACACGCCACAACAATTCTTTTCGAGATACAACGTGTAGTTTTGGAGATACAAGCTAATTTTGTACTATGCGTTATTTCTTCTCGTAAAGAGTTTCCAATGCGCACGTATATGTCTTTACTCTGCAAAACTGTATTTCCTTATGAAGTGGTATTCTTCCATATCCTTTCGAGAGAAAACTGTCCTGTGCCTTCTCTTTTGAGGCTACACACTTAGACATACACGCAACATGAAAGCTTTTCGACTTACAACGTGTTGTTTAGGAAAAACAAGATAATTTCGCACGATGCGGGATTTCCTTAAAACGTGATTTTCTGAAAAATTTTGACGAAAGAAAATTCTCCTTTTGGTTCTCTTTAGATGCTACATGTTAAGACGTACACGCCACAACAATTCTTTTCGAGATACAACGTGTAGTTTTGGAGATACAAGCTAATTTTGTACTATGCGTTATTTCTTCTCGTAAAGAGTTTCCAATGCGCACGTATATGTCTTTACTCTGCAAAACTGTATTTCCTTATGAAGTGGTATTCTTCCATATCCTTTCGAGAGAAAACTGTCCTGTGCCTTCTCTTTTGAGGCTACACACTTAGACATACACGCAACATGAAAGCTTTTTGACTTACAACGTGTTGTTTAGGAAAAACAAGATAATTTCGCACGATGCGGGATTTCCTTAAAACGTGATTTTCTGAAAAATTTTGACGAAAGAAAATTCTCCTTTTGGTTCTCTTTAGATGCTACATGTTAAGACGTACACGCCACAACAATTCTTTTCGAGATACAACGTGTAGTTTTGGAGATACAAGCTAATTTTGTACTATGCGTTATTTCTTCTCGTAAAGAGTTTCCAATGCGCACGTATATGTCTTTACTCTGCAAAACTGTATTTCCTTATGAAGTGGTATTCTTCCATATCCTTTCGAGAGAAAACTGTCCTGTGCCTTCTCTTTTGAGGCTACACACTTAGACATACACGCAACATGAAAGCTTTTCGACTTACAACGTGTTGTTTAGGAAAAACAAGATAATTTCGCACGATGCGGGATTTCCTTAAAACGTGATTTTCTGAAAAATTTTGACGAAAGAAAATTCTCCTTTTGGTTCTCTTTAGATGCTACATGTTAAGACGTACACGCCACAACAATTCTTTTCGAGATACAACGTGTAGTTTTGGAGATACAAGCTAATTTTGTACTATGCGTTATTTCTTCTCGTAAAGAGTTTCCAATGCGTACGTATATGTCTTTACTCTGCAAAACTGTATTTCCTTATGAAGTGGTATTCTTCCATATCCTTTCGAGAGAAAACTGTCCTGTGCCTTCTCTTTTGAGGCTACACACTTAGACATACACGCAACATGAAAGCTTTTCGACTTACAACGTGTTGTTTAGGAAAAACAAGATAATTTCGCACGATGCGGGATTTCCTTAAAACGTGATTTTCTGAAAAATTTTGACGAAAGAAAATTCTCCTTTTGGTTCTCTTTAGATGCTACATGTTAAGACGTACACGCCACAACAATTCTTTTCGAGATACAACGTGTAGTTTTGGAGATACAAGCTAATTTTGTACTATGCGTGATTTCTTCTCGTAAAGAGTTTCCAATGCGTACGTATATGTCTTTACTCTGCAAAACTGTATTTCCTTATGAAGTGGTATTCTTCCATATCCTTTCGAGAGAAAACTGTCCTGTGCCTTCTCTTTTGAGGCTACACACTTAGACATACACGCAACATGAAAGCTTTTCGACTTACAACGTGTTGTTGAGGAAAAACAAGATAATTTCGCACGATGTGGGATTTCCTTAAAACGTGATTTTCTGAAAAATTTTGACGAAAGAAAATTCTCCTTTTGGTTCTCTTTAGATGCTACATGTTAAGACGTACACGCCACAACAATTCTTTTCGAGATACAACGTGTAGTTTTGGAGATACAAGCTAATTTTGTACTATGCGTTATTTCTTCTCGTAAAGAGTTTCCAATGCGTACGTATATGTCTTTACTCTGCAAAACTGTATTTCCTTATGAAGTGGTATTCTTCCATATCCTTTCGAGAGAAAACTGTCCTGTGCCTTCTCTTTTGAGGCTACACACTTAGACATACACGCAACATGAAAGCTTTTCGACTTACAACGTGTTGTTTAGGAAAAACAAGATAATTTCGCACGATGCGGGATTTCCTTAAAACGTGATTTTCTGAAAAATTTTGACGAAAGAAAATTCTCCTTTTGGTTCTCTTTAGGTGCTACATGTTAAGACGTACACGCCACAACAATTCTTTTCGAGATACAACGTGTAGTTTTGGAGATACAAGCTAATTTTGTACTATGCGTTATTTCTTCTCGTAAAGAGTTTCCAATGCGTACGTATATGTCTTTACTCTGCAAAACTGTATTTCCTTATGAAGTGGTATTTTTCCATATCCTTTCGAGAGAAAACTGTCCTGTGCCTTCTCTTTTGAGGCTACACACTTAGACATACACGCAACATGAAAGCTTTTCGACTTACAACGTGTTGTTTAGGAAAAACAAGATAATTTCGCACGATGCGGGATTTCCTTAAAACGTGATTTTCTGAAAAATTTTGACGAAAGAAAATTCTCCTTTTGGTTCTCTTTAGGTGCTACATGTTAAGACGTACACGCCACAACAATTCTTTTCGAGATACAACGTGTAGTTTTGGAGATACAAGCTAATTTTGTACTATGCGTTATTTCTTCTCGTAAAGAGTTTCCAATGCGTACGTATATGTCTTTACTCTGCAAAACTGTATTTCCTTATGAAGTGGTATTCTTCCATATCCTTTCGAGAGAAAACTGTCCTGTGCCTTCTCTTTTGAGGCTACACACTTAGACATACACGCAACATGAAAGCTTTTCGACTTACAACGTGTTGTTTAGGAAAAACAAGATAATTTCGCACGATGCGGGATTTCCTTAAAACGTGATTTTCTGAAAAATTTTGACGAAAGAAAATTCTCCTTTTGGTTCTCTTTAGATGCTACATGTTAAGACGTACACGCCACAACAACTCTTTTCGAGATACAACGTGTAGTTTTGGAGATACAAGCTAATTTTGTACTATGCGTTATTTCTTCTCGTAAAGAGTTTCCAATGCGTACGTATATGTCTTTACTCTGCAAAACTGTATTTCCTTATGAAGTGGTATTCTTCCATATCCTTTCGAGAGAAAACTGTCCTGTGCCTTCTCTTTTGAGGCTACACACTTAGACATACACGCAACATGAAAGCTTTTCGACTTACAACGTGTTGTTTAGGAAAAACAAGATAATTTCGCACGATGCGGGATTTCCTTAAAACGTGATTTTCTGAAAAATTTTGACGAAAGAAAATTCTCCTTTTGGTTCTCTTTAGATGCTACATGTTAAGACGTACACGCCACAACAATTCTTTTCGAGATACAACGTGTAGTTTTGGAGATACAAGCTAATTTTGTACTATGCGTTATTTCTTCTCGTAAAGAGTTTCCAATGCGTACGTATATGTCTTTACTCTGCAAAACTGTATTTCCTTATGAAGTGGTATTCTTCCATATCCTTTCGAGAGAAAACTGTCCTGTGCCTTCTCTTTTGAGGCTACACACTTAGACATACACGCAACATGAAAGCTTTTCGACTTACAACGTGTTGTTTAGGAAAAACAAGATATTTTCGCACGATGCGGGATTTCCTTAAAACGTGATTTTCTGTAAAATTTTGACGAAAGAAAATTCTCCTTTTGGTTCTCTTTAGATGCTACATGTTAAGACGTACACGCCACAACAATTCTTTTCGAGATACAACGTGTAGTTTTGGAGATACAAGCTAATTTTGTACTATGCGTTATTTCTTCTCGTAAAGAGTTTCCAATGCGCACGTATATGTCTTTACTCTGCAAAACTGTATTTCCTTATGAAGTGGTATTCTTCCATATCCTTTCGAGAGAAAACTGTCCTGTGCCTTCTCTTTTGAGGCTACACACTTAGACATACACGCAACATGAAAGCTTTTCGACTTACAACGTGTTGTTTAGGAAAAACAAGATAATTTCGCACGATGCGGGATTTCCTTAAAACGTGATTTTCTGAAAAATTTTGACGAAAGAAAATTCTCCTTTTGGTTCTCTTTAGATGCTACATGTTAAGACGTACACGCCACAACAATTCTTTTCGAGATACAACGTGTAGTTTTGGAGATACAAGCTAATTTTGTACTATGCGTTATTTCTTCTCGTAAAGAGTTTCCAATGCGTACGTATATGTCTTTACTCTGCAAAACTGTATTTCCTTATGAAGTGGTATTCTTCCATATCCTTTCGAGAGAAAACTGTCCTGTGCCTTCTCTTTTGAGGCTACACACTTAGACATACACGCAACATGAAAGCTTTTCGACTTACAACGTGTTGTTTAGGAAAAACAAGATATTTTCGCACGATGCGGGATTTCCTTAAAACGTGATTTTCTGAAAAATTTTGACGAAAGAAAATTCTCCTTTTGGTTCTCTTTAGATGCTACATGTTAAGACGTACACGCCACAACAATTCTTTTCGAGATACAACGTGTAGTTTTGGAGATACAAGCTAATTTTGTACTATGCGTTATTTCTTCTCGTAAAGAGTTTCCAATGCGTACGTATATGTCTTTACTCTGCAAAACTGTATTTCCTTATGAAGTGGTATTCTTCCATATCCTTTCGAGAGAAAACTGTCCTGTGCCTTCTCTTTTGAGGCTACACACTTAGACATACACGCAACATTAAATCTTTTCGACTTACAACGTGTTGTTTAGGAAAAACAAGATAATTTCGCACGATGCGGGATTTCCTTAAAACGTGATTTTCTGAAAAATTTTGACGAAAGAAAATTCTCCTTTTGGTTCTCTTTAGATGCTACATGTTAAGACGTACACGCCACAACAATTCTTTTCGAGATACAACGTGTAGTTTTGGAGATACAAGCTAATTTTGTACTATGCGTTATTTCTTCTCGTAAAGAGTTTCCAATGCGTACGTATATGTCTTTACTCTGCAAAACTGTATTTCCTTATGAAGTGGTATTCTTCCATATCCTTTCGAGAGAAAACTGTCCTGTGCCTTCTCTTTTGAGGCTACACACTTAGACATACACGCAACATGAAAGCTTTTCGACTTACAACGTGTTGTTTAGGAAAAACAAGATAATTTCGCACGATGCGGGATTTCCTTAAAACGTGATTTTCTGAAAAATTTTGACGAAAGAAAATTCTCCTTTTGGTTCTCTTTAGATGCTACATGTTAAGACGTACACGCCACAACAATTCTTTTCGAGATACAACGTGTAGTTTTGGAGATACAAGCTAATTTTGTACTATGCGTGATTTCTTCTCGTAAAGAGTTTCCAATGCGTACGTATATGTCTTTACTCTGCAAAACTGTATTTCCTTATGAAGTGGTATTCTTCCATATCCTTTCGAGAGAAAACTGTCCTGTGCCTTCTCTTTTGAGGCTACACACTTAGACATACACGCAACATGAAAGCTTTTCGACTTACAACGTGTTGTTGAGGAAAAACAAGATAATTTCGCACGATGTGGGATTTCCTTAAAACGTGATTTTCTGAAAAATTTTGACGAAAGAAAATTCTCCTTTTGGTTCTCTTTAGATGCTACATGTTAAGACGTACACGCCACAACAATTCTTTTCGAGATACAACGTGTAGTTTTGGAGATACAAGCTAATTTTGTACTATGCGTTATTTCTTCTCGTAAAGAGTTTCCAATGCGTACGTATATGTCTTTACTCTGCAAAACTGTATTTCCTTATGAAGTGGTATTCTTCCATATCCTTTCGAGAGAAAACTGTCCTGTGCCTTCTCTTTTGAGGCTACACACTTAGACATACACGCAACATGAAAGCTTTTCGACTTACAACGTGTTGTTTAGGAAAAACAAGATAATTTCGCACGATGCGGGATTTCCTTAAAACGTGATTTTCTGAAAAATTTTGACGAAAGAAAATTCTCCTTTTGGTTCTCTTTAGGTGCTACATGTTAAGACGTACACGCCACAACAATTCTTTTCGAGATACAACGTGTAGTTTTGGAGATACAAGCTAATTTTGTACTATGCGTTATTTCTTCTCGTAAAGAGTTTCCAATGCGTACGTATATGTCTTTACTCTGCAAAACTGTATTTCCTTATGAAGTGGTATTTTTCCATATCCTTTCGAGAGAAAACTGTCCTGTGCCTTCTCTTTTGAGGCTACACACTTAGACATACACGCAACATGAAAGCTTTTCGACTTACAACGTGTTGTTTAGGAAAAACAAGATAATTTCGCACGATGCGGGATTTCCTTAAAACGTGATTTTCTGAAAAATTTTGACGAAAGAAAATTCTCCTTTTGGTTCTCTTTAGGTGCTACATGTTAAGACGTACACGCCACAACAATTCTTTTCGAGATACAACGTGTAGTTTTGGAGATACAAGCTAATTTTGTACTATGCGTTATTTCTTCTCGTAAAGAGTTTCCAATGCGTACGTATATGTCTTTACTCTGCAAAACTGTATTTCCTTATGAAGTGGTATTCTTCCATATCCTTTCGAGAGAAAACTGTCCTGTGCCTTCTCTTTTGAGGCTACACACTTAGACATACACGCAACATGAAAGCTTTTCGACTTACAACGTGTTGTTTAGGAAAAACAAGATAATTTCGCACGATGCGGGATTTCCTTAAAACGTGATTTTCTGAAAAATTTTGACGAAAGAAAATTCTCCTTTTGGTTCTCTTTAGATGCTACATGTTAAGACGTACACGCCACAACAACTCTTTTCGAGATACAACGTGTAGTTTTGGAGATACAAGCTAATTTTGTACTATGCGTTATTTCTTCTCGTAAAGAGTTTCCAATGCGTACGTATATGTCTTTACTCTGCAAAACTGTATTTCCTTATGAAGTGGTATTCTTCCATATCCTTTCGAGAGAAAACTGTCCTGTGCCTTCTCTTTTGAGGCTACACACTTAGACATACACGCAACATGAAAGCTTTTCGACTTACAACGTGTTGTTTAGGAAAAACAAGATAATTTCGCACGATGCGGGATTTCCTTAAAACGTGATTTTCTGAAAAATTTTGACGAAAGAAAATTCTCCTTTTGGTTCTCTTTAGATGCTACATGTTAAGACGTACACGCCACAACAATTCTTTTCGAGATACAACGTGTAGTTTTGGAGATACAAGCTAATTTTGTACTATGCGTTATTTCTTCTCGTAAAGAGTTTCCAATGCGTACGTATATGTCTTTACTCTGCAAAACTGTATTTCCTTATGAAGTGGTATTCTTCCATATCCTTTCGAGAGAAAACTGTCCTGTGCCTTCTCTTTTGAGGCTACACACTTAGACATACACGCAACATGAAAGCTTTTCGACTTACAACGTGTTGTTTAGGAAAAACAAGATATTTTCGCACGATGCGGGATTTCCTTAAAACGTGATTTTCTGTAAAATTTTGACGAAAGAAAATTCTCCTTTTGGTTCTCTTTAGATGCTACATGTTAAGACGTACACGCCACAACAATTCTTTTCGAGATACAACGTGTAGTTTTGGAGATACAAGCTAATTTTGTACTATGCGTTATTTCTTCTCGTAAAGAGTTTCCAATGCGCACGTATATGTCTTTACTCTGCAAAACTGTATTTCCTTATGAAGTGGTATTCTTCCATATCCTTTCGAGAGAAAACTGTCCTGTGCCTTCTCTTTTGAGGCTACACACTTAGACATACACGCAACATGAAAGCTTTTCGACTTACAACGTGTTGTTTAGGAAAAACAAGATAATTTCGCACGATGCGGGATTTCCTTAAAACGTGATTTTCTGAAAAATTTTGACGAAAGAAAATTCTCCTTTTGGTTCTCTTTAGATGCTACATGTTAAGACGTACACGCCACAACAATTCTTTTCGAGATACAACGTGTAGTTTTGGAGATACAAGCTAATTTTGTACTATGCGTTATTTCTTCTCGTAAAGAGTTTCCAATGCGTACGTATATGTCTTTACTCTGCAAAACTGTATTTCCTTATGAAGTGGTATTCTTCCATATCCTTTCGAGAGAAAACTGTCCTGTGCCTTCTCTTTTGAGGCTACACACTTAGACATACACGCAACATGAAAGCTTTTCGACTTACAACGTGTTGTTTAGGAAAAACAAGATATTTTCGCACGATGCGGGATTTCCTTAAAACGTGATTTTCTGAAAAATTTTGACGAAAGAAAATTCTCCTTTTGGTTCTCTTTAGATGCTACATGTTAAGACGTACACGCCACAACAATTCTTTTCGAGATACAACGTGTAGTTTTGGAGATACAAGCTAATTTTGTACTATGCGTTATTTCTTCTCGTAAAGAGTTTCCAATGCGTACGTATATGTCTTTACTCTGCAAAACTGTATTTCCTTATGAAGTGGTATTCTTCCATATCCTTTCGAGAGAAAACTGTCCTGTGCCTTCTCTTTTGAGGCTACACACTTAGACATACACGCAACATTAAATCTTTTCGACTTACAACGTGTTGTTTAGGAAAAACAAGATAATTTCGCACGATGCGGGATTTCCTTAAAACGTGATTTTCTGAAAAATTTTGACGAAAGAAAATTCTCCTTTTGGTTCTCTTTAGATGCTACATGTTAAGACGTACACGCCACAACAATTCTTTTCGAGATACAACGTGTAGTTTTGGAGATACAAGCTAATTTTGTACTATGCGTTATTTCTTCTCGTAAAGAGTTTCCAATGCGCACGTATATGTCTTTACTCTGCAAAACTGTATTTCCTTATGAAGTGGTATTCTTCCATATCCTTTCGAGAGAAAACTGTCCTGTGCCTTCTCTTTTGAGGCTACACACTTAGACATACACGCAACATGAAAGCTTTTCGACCTACAACGTGTTGTTTAGGAAAAACAAGATAATTTCGCACGATGCGGGATTTCCTTAAAACGTGATTTTCTGAAAAATTTTGACGAAAGAAAATTCTCCTTTTGGTTCTCTTTAGATGCTACATGTTAAGACGTACACGCCACAACAATTCTTTTCGAGATACAACGTGTAGTTTTGGAGATACAAGCTAATTTTGTACTATGCGTTATTTCTTCTCGTGAAGAGTTTCCAATGCGTACGTATATGTCTTTACTCTGCAAAACTGTATTTCCTTATGAAGTGGTATTCTTCCATATCCTTTCGAGAGAAAACTGTCCTGTGCCTTCTCTTTTGAGGCTACACACTTAGACATACACGCAACATGAAAGCTTTTCGACTTACAACGTGTTGTTTAGGAAAAACAAGATAATTTCGCACGATGCGGGATTTCCTTAAAACGTGATTTTCTGAAAAATTTTGACGAAAGAAAATTCTCCTTTTGGTTCTCTTTAGATGCTACATGTTAAGACGTACACGCCACAACAATTCTTTTCGAGATACAACGTGTAGTTTTGGAGATACAAGCTAATTTTGTACTATGCGTTATTTCTTCTCGTAAAGAGTTTCCAATGCGCACGTATATGTCTTTACTCTGCAAAACTGTATTTCCTTATGAAGTGGTATTCTTCCATATCCTTTCGAGAGAAAACTGTCCTGTGCCTTCTCTTTTGAGGCTACACACTTAGACATACACGCAACATGAAAGCTTTTCGACCTACAACGTGTTGTTTAGGAAAAACAAGATAATTTCGCACGATGCGGGATTTCCTTAAAACGTGATTTTCTGAAAAATTTTGACGAAAGAAAATTCTCCTTTTGGTTCTCTTTAGATGCTACATGTTAAGACGTACACGCCACAACAATTCTTTTCGAGATACAACGTGTAGTTTTGGAGATACAAGCTAATTTTGTACTATGCGTTATTTCTTCTCGTGAAGAGTTTCCAATGCGTACGTATATGTCTTTACTCTGCAAAACTGTATTTCCTTATGAAGTGGTATTCTTCCATATCCTTTCGAGAGAAAACTGTCCTGTGCCTTCTCTTTTGAGGCTACACACTTAGACATACACGCAACATGAAAGCTTTTCGACTTACAACGTGTTGTTTAGGAAAAACAAGATAATTTCGCACGATGCGGGATTTCCTTAAAACGTGATTTTCTGAAAAATTTTGACGAAAGAAAATTCTCCTTTTGGTTCTCTTTAGATGCTACATGTTAAGACGTACACGCCACAACAATTCTTTTCGAGATACAACGTGTAGTTTTGGAGATACAAGCTAATTTTGTACTATGCGTTATTTCTTCTCGTAAAGAGTTTCCAATGCGTACGTATATGTCTTTACTCTGCAAAACTGTATTTCCTTATGAAGTGGTATTCTTCCATATCCTTTCGATAGAAAACTGTCCTGTGCCTTCTCTTTTGAGGCTACACACTTAGACATACACGCAACATGAAAGCTTTTCGACTTACAACGTGTTGTTGAGGAAAAACAAGATAATTTCGCACGATGCGGGATTTCCTTAAAACGTGATTTTCTGAAAAATTTTGACGAAAGAAAATTCTCCTTTTGGTTCTCTTTAGATGCTACATGTTAAGACGTACACGCCACAACAATTCTTTTCGAGATACAACGTGTAGTTTTGGAGATACAAGCTAATTTTGTACTATGCGTTATTTCTTCTCGTAAAGAGTTTCCAATGCGCACGTATATGTCTTTACTCTGCAAAACTGTATTTCCTTATGAAGTGGTATTCTTCCATATCCTTTCGAGAGAAAACTGTCCTGTGCCTTCTCTTTTGAGGCTACACACTTACACATACACGCAACATGAAAGCTTTTCGACTTACAACGTGTTGTTGAGGAAAAACAAGATAATTTCGCACGATGCGGGATTTCCTTAAAACGTGATTTTCTGAAAAATTTTGACGAAAGAAAATTCTCCTTTTGGTTCTCTTTAGATGCTACATGTTAAGACGTACACGCCACAACAATTCTTTTCGAGATACAACATGTAGTTTTGGAGATACAAGCTAATTTTGTACTATGCGTTATTTCTTCTCGTAAAGAGTTTCCAATGCGTACGTATATGTCTTTACTCTGCAAAACTGTATTTCCTTATGAAGTGGTATTCTTACATATCCTTTCGAGAGAAAACTGTCCTGTGCCTTCTCTTTTGAGGCTACACACTTAGACATACACGCAACATGAAAGCTTTTCGACTTACAACGTGTTGTTTAGGAAAAACAAGATAATTTCGCACGATGCGGGATTTCCTTAAAACGTGATTTTCTGAAAAATTTTGACGAAAGAAAATTCTCCTTTTGGTTCTCTTTAGATGCTACATGTTAAGACGTACACGCCACAACAATTCTTTTCGAGATACAACGTGTAGTTTTGGAGATACAAGCTAATTTTGTACTATGCGTTATTTCTTCTCGTAAAGAGTTTCCAATGCGTACGTATATGTCTTTACTCTGCAAAACTGTATTTCCTTATGAAGTGGTATTCTTCCATATCCTTTCGAGAGAAAACTGTCCTGTGCCTTCTCTTTTGAGGCTACACACTTAGACATACACGCAACATGAAAGCTTTTCGACTTACAACGTGTTGTTTAGGAAAAACAAGATAATTTCGCACGATGTGGGATTTCCTTAAAACGTGATTTTCTGAAAAATTTTGACGAAAGAAAATTCTCCTTTTGGTTCTCTTTAGATGCTACATGTTAAGACGTACACGCCACAACAATTCTTTTCGAGATACAACGTGTAGTTTTGGAGATACAAGCTAATTTTGTACTATGCGTTATTTCTTCTCGTAAAGAGTTTCCAATGCGTACGTATATGCCTTTACTCTGCAAAACTGTATTTCCTTATGAAGTGGTATTCTTCCATATCCTTTCGAGAGAAAACTGTCCTGTGCCTTCTCTTTTGAGGCTACACACTTAGACATACACGCAACATGAAAGCTTTTCGACTTACAACGTGTTGTTTAGGAAAAACAAGATAATTTCGCACGATGCGGGATTTCCTTAAAACGTGATTTTCTGAAAAATTTTGACGAAAGAAAATTCTCCTTTTGGTTCTCTTTAGGTGCTACATGTTAAGACGTACACGCCACAACAATTCTTTTCGAGATACAACGTGTAGTTTTGGAGATACAAGCTAATTTTGTACTATGCGTTATTTCTTCTCGTAAAGAGTTTCCAATGCGTACGTATATGTCTTTACTCTGCAAAACTGTATTTCCTTATGAAGTGGTATTCTTCCATATCCTTTCGAGAGAAAACTGTCCTGTGCCTTCTCTTTTGAGGCTACACACTTAGACATACACGCAACATGAAAGCTTTTCGACTTACAACGTGTTGTTTAGGAAAAACAAGATAATTTCGCACGATGCGGGATTTCCTTAAAACGTGATTTTCTGAAAAATTTTGACGAAAGAAAATTCTCCTTTTGGTTCTCTTTAGGTGCTACATGTTAAGACGTACACGCCACAACAATTCTTTTCGAGATACAACGTGTAGTTTTGGAGATACAAGCTAATTTTGTACTATGCGTTATTTCTTCTCGTAAAGAGTTTCCAATGCGTACGTATATGTCTTTACTCTGCAAAACTGTATTTCCTTATGAAGTGGTATTCTTCCATATCCTTTCGAGAGAAAACTGTCCTGTGCCTTCTCTTTTGAGGCTACACACTTAGACATACACGCAACATGAAAGCTTTTCGACTTACAACGTGTTGTTTAGGAAAAACAAGATAATTTCGCACGATGCGGGATTTCCTTAAAACGTGATTTTCTGAAAAATTTTGACGAAAGAAAATTCTCCTTTTGGTTCTCTTTAGATGCTACATGTTAAGACGTACACGCCACAACAATTCTTTTCGAGATACAACGTGTAGTTTTGGAGATACAAGCTAATTTTGTACTATGCGTTATTTCTTCTCGTAAAGAGTTTCCAATGCGTACGTATATGTCTTTACTCTGCAAAACTGTATTTCCTTATGAAGTGGTATTCTTACATATCCTTTCGAGAGAAAACTGTCCTGTGCCTTCTCTTTTGAGGCTACACACTTAGACATACACGCAACATGAAAGCTTTTCGACTTACAACGTGTTGTTTAGGAAAAACAAGATAATTTCGCACGATGCGGGATTTCCTTAAAACGTGATTTTCTGAAAAATTTTGACGAAAGAAAATTCTCCTTTTGGTTCTCTTTAGATGCTACATGTTAAGACGTACACGCCACAACAATTCTTTTCGAGATACAACGTGTAGTTTTGGAGATACAAGCTAATTTTGTACTATGCGTTATTTCTTCTCGTAAAGAGTTTCCAATGCGTACGTATATGTCTTTACTCTGCAAAACTGTATTTCCTTATGAAGTGGTATTCTTCCATATCCTTTCGAGAGAAAACTGTCCTGTGCCTTCTCTTTTGAGGCTACACACTTAGACATACACGCAACATGAAAGCTTTTCGACTTACAACGTGTTGTTTAGGAAAAACAAGATAATTTCGCACGATGCGGGATTTCCTTAAAACGTGATTTTCTGAAAAATTTTGACGAAAGAAAATTCTCCTTTTGGTTCTCTTTAGATGCTACATGTTAAGACGTACACGCCACAACAATTCTTTTCGAGATACAACGTGTAGTTTTGGAGATACAAGCTAATTTTGTACTATGCGTTATTTCTTCTCGTAAAGAGTTTCCAATGCGTACGTATATGTCTTTACTCTGCAAAACTGTATTTCCTTATGAAGTGGTATTCTTACATATCCTTTCGAGAGAAAACTGTCCTGTGCCTTCTCTTTTGAGGCTACACACTTAGACATACACGCAACATGAAAGCTTTTCGACTTACAACGTGTTGTTTAGGAAAAACAAGATAATTTCGCACGATGCGGGATTTCCTTAAAACGTGATTTTCTGAAAAATTTTGACGAAAGAAAATTCTCCTTTTGGTTCTCTTTAGATGCTACATGTTAAGACGTACACGCCACAACAATTCTTTTCGAGATACAACGTGTAGTTTTGGAGATACAAGCTAATTTTGTACTATGCGTTATTTCTTCTCGTAAAGAGTTTCCAATGCGTACGTATATGTCTTTACTCTGCAAAACTGTATTTCCTTATGAAGTGGTATTCTTCCATATCCTTTCGAGAGAAAACTGTCCTGTGCCTTCTCTTTTGAGGCTACACACTTAGACATACACGCAACATGAAAGCTTTTCGACTTACAACGTGTTGTTGAGGAAAAACAAGATAATTTCGCACGATGCGGGATTTCCTTAAAACGTGATTTTCTGAAAAATTTTGACGAAAGAAAATTCTCCTTTTGGTTCTCTTTAGATGCTACATGTTAAGACGTACACGCCACAACAATTCTTTTCGAGATACAACGTGTAGTTTTGGAGATACAAGCTAATTTTGTACTATGGGTTATTTCTTCTCGTGAAGAGTTTCCAATGCGTACGTATATGTCTTTACTCTGCAAAACTGTATTTCCTTATGAAGTGGTATTCTTCCATATCCTTTCGAGAGAAAACTGTCCTGTGCCTTCTCTTTTGAGGCTACACACTTAGACATACACGCAACATGAAAGCTTTTCGACTTACAACGTGTTGTTTAGGAAAAACAAGATAATTTCGCACGATGCGGGATTTCCTTAAAACGTGATTTTCTGAAAAATTTTGACGAAAGAAAATTCTCCTTTTGGTTCTCTTTAGATGCTACATGTTAAGACGTACACGCCACAACAATTCTTTTCGAGATACAACGTGTAGTTTTGGAGATACAAGCTAATTTTGTACTATGCGTTATTTCTTCTCGTAAAGAGTTTCCAATGCGTACGTATATGTCTTTACTCTGCAAAACTGTATTTCCTTATGAAGTGGTATTCTTCCATATCCTTTCGAGAGAAAACTGTCCTGTGCCTTCTCTTTTGAGGCTACACACTTAGACATACACGCAACATGAAAGCTTTTCGACTTACAACGTGTTGTTTAGGAAAAACAAGATAATTTCGCACGATGCGGGATTTCCTTAAAACGTGATTTTCTGAAAAATTTTGAGGAAAGAAAATTCTCCTTTTGGTTCTCTTTAGGTGCTACATGTTAAGACGTACACGCCACAACAATTCTTTTCGAGATACAACGTGTAGTTTTGGAGATACAAGCTAATTTTGTACTATGCGTTATTTCTTCTCGTAAAGAGTTTCCAATGCGTACGTATATGTCTTTACTCTGCAAAACTGTATTTCCTTATGAAGTGGTATTCTTCCATATCCTTTCGAGAGAAAACTGTCCTGTGCCTTCTCTTTTGAGGCTACACACTTAGACATACACGCAACATGAAAGCTTTTCGACTTACAACGTGTTGTTTAGGAAAAACAAGATAATTTCGCACGATGCGGGATTTCCTTAAAACGTGATTTTCTGAAAAATTTTGACGAAAGAAAATTCTCCTTTTGGTTCTCTTTAGATGCTACATGTTAAGACGTACACGCCACAACAATTCTTTTCGAGATACAACGTGTAGTTTTGGAGATACAAGCTAATTTTGTACTATGCGTTATTTCTTCTCGTAAAGAGTTTCCAATGCGTACGTATATGTCTTTACTCTGCAAAACTGTATTTCCTTATGAAGTGGTATTCTTCCATATCCTTTCGAGAGAAAACTGTCCTGTGCCTTCTCTTTTGAGGCTACACACTTAGACATACACGCAACATGAAAGCTTTTCGACTTACAACGTGTTGTTTAGGAAAAACAAGATAATTTCGCACGATGCGGGATTTCCTTAAAACGTGATTTTCTGAAAAATTTTGACGAAAGAAAATTCTCCTTTTGGTTCTCTTTAGATGCTACATGTTAAGACGTACACGCCACAACAATTCTTTTCGAGATACAACGTGTAGTTTTGGAGATACAAGCTAATTTTGTACTATGCGTTATTTCTTCTCGTAAAGAGTTTCCAATGCGTACGTATATGTCTTTACTCTGCAAAACTGTATTTCCTTATGAAGTGGTATTCTTCCATATCCTTTCGAGAGAAAACTGTCCTGTGCCTTCTCTTTTGAGGCTACACACTTAGACATACACGCAACATGAAAGCTTTTCGACTTACAACGTGTTGTTTAGGAAAAACAAGATAATTTCGCACGATGCGGGATTTCCTTAAAACGTGATTTTCTGAAAAATTTTGACGAAAGAAAATTCTCCTTTTGGCTCTCTTTAGATGCTACATGTTAAGACGTACACGCCACAACAATTCTTTTCGAGATACAACGTGTAGTTTTGGAGATACAAGCTAATTTTGTACTATGCGTTATTTCTTCTCGTAAAGAGTTTCCAATGCGTACGTATATGTCTTTACTCTGCAAAACTGTATTTCCTTATGAAGTGGTATTCTTCCATATCCTTTCGAGAGAAAACTGTCCTGTGCCTTCTCTTTTGAGGCTACACACTTAGACATACACGCAACATGAAAGCTTTTCGACTTACAACGTGTTGTTTAGGAAAAACAAGATAATTTCGCACGATGCGGGATTTCCTTAAAACGTGATATTCTGAAAAATTTTGACGAAAGAAAATTCTCCTTTTGGTTCTCTTTAGATGCTACATGTTAAGACGTACACGCCACAACAATTCTTTTCGAGATACAACGTGTAGTTTTGGAGATACAAGCTAATTTTGTACTATGCGTTATTTCTTCTCGTAAAGAGTTTCCAATGCGTACGTATATGTCTTTACTCTGCAAAACTGTATTTCCTTATGAAGTGGTATTCTTCCATATCCTTTCGAGAGAAAACTGTCCTGTGCCTTCTCTTTTGAGGCTACACACTTAGACATACACGCAACATGAAAGCTTTTCGACTTACAACGTGTTGTTTAGGAAAAACAAGATAATTTCGCACGATGCGGGATTTCCTTAAAACGTGATTTTCTGAAAAATTTTGACGAAAGAAAATTCTCCTTTTGGTTCTCTTTAGATGCTACATGTTAAGACGTACACGCCACAACAATTCTTTTCGAGATACAACGTGTAGTTTTGGAGATACAAGCTAATTTTGTACTATGCGTTATTTCTTCTCGTAAAGAGTTTCCAATGCGTGCGTATATGTCTTTACTCTGCAAAACTGTATTTCCTTATGAAGTGGTATTCTTCCATATCCTTTCGAGAGAAAACTGTCCTGTGCCTTCTCTTTTGAGGCTACACACTTAGACATACACGCAACATGAAAGCTTTTCGACTTACAACGTGTTGTTTAGGAAAAACAAGATAATTTCGCACGATGCGGGATTTCCTTAAAACGTGATTTTCTGAAAAATTTTGACGAAAGAAAATTCTCCTTTTGGTTCTCTTTAGATGCTACATGTTAAGACGTACACGCCACAACAATTCTTTTCGAGATACAACGTGTAGTTTTGGAGATACAAGCTAATTTTGTACTATGCGTTATTTCTTCTCGTAAAGAGTTTCCAATGCGTACGTATATGTCTTTACTCTGCAAAACTGTATTTCCTTATGAAGTGGTATTCTTCCATATCCTTTCGAGAGAAAACTGTCCTGTGCCTTCTCTTTTGAGGCTACACACTTAGACATACACGCAACATGAAAGCTTTTCGACTTACAACGTGTTGTTTAGGAAAAACAAGATAATTTCGCACGATGCGGGATTTCCTTAAAACGTGATTTTCTGAAAAATTTTGACGAAAGAAAATTCTCCTTTTGGTTCTCTTTAGATGCTACATGTTAAGACGTACACGCCACAACAATTCTTTTCGAGATACAACGTGTAGTTTTGGAGATACAAGCTAATTTTGTACTATGCGTTATTTCTTCTCGTAAAGAGTTTCCAATGCGTACGTATATGTCTTTACTCTGCAAAACTGTATTTCCTTATGAAGTGGTATTCTTCCATATCCTTTCGAGAGAAAACTGTCCTGTGCCTTCTCTTTTGAGGCTACACACTTAGACATACACGCAACATGAAAGCTTTTCGACTTACAACGTGTTGTTTAGGAAAAACAAGATAATTTCGCACGATGCGGGATTTCCATAAAACGTGATTTTCTGAAAAATTTTGAGGAAAGAAAATTCTCCTTTTGGTTCTCTTTAGGTGCTACATGTTAAGACGTACACGCCACAACAATTCTTTTCGAGATACAACGTGTAGTTTTGGAGATACAAGCTAATTTTGTACTATGCGTTATTTCTTCTCGTAAAGAGTTTCCAATGCGTACGTATATGTCTTTACTCTGCAAAACTGTATTTCCTTATGAAGTGGTATTCTTCCATATCCTTTCGAGAGAAAACTGTCCTGTGCCTTCTCTTTTGAGGCTACACACTTAGACATACACGCAACATGAAAGCTTTTCGACTTACAACGTGTTGTTTAGGAAAAACAAGATAATTTCGCACGATGCGGGATTTCCTTAAAACGTGATTTTCTGAAAAATTTTGACGAAAGAAAATTCTCCTTTTGGTTCTCTTTAGATGCTACATGTTAAGACGTACACGCCACAACAATTCTTTTCGAGATACAACGTGTAGTTTTGGAGATACAAGCTAATTTTGTACTATGCGTTATTTCTTCTCGTAAAGAGTTTCCAATGCGCACGTATATGTCTTTACTCTGCAAAACTGTATTTCCTTATGAAGTGGTATTCTTCCATATCCTTTCGAGAGAAAACTGTCCTGTGCCTTCTCTTTTGAGGCTACACACTTAGACATACACGCAACATGAAAGCTTTTCGACTTACAACGTCTTGTTTAGGAAAAACAAGATAATTTCGCACGATGCGGGATTTCCTTAAAACGTGATTTTCTGAAAAATTTTGACGAAAGAAAATTCTCCTTTTGGTTCTCTTTAGATGCTACATGTTAAGACGTACACGCCACAACAATTCTTTTCGAGATACAACGTGTAGTTTTGGAGATACAAGCTAATTTTGTACTATGCGTTATTTCTTCTCGTAAAGAGTTTCCAATGCGTACGTATATGTCTTTACTCTGCAAAACTGTATTTCCTTATGAAGTGGTATTCTTCCATATCCTTTCGAGAGAAAACTGTCCTGTGCCTTCTCTTTTGAGGCTACACACTTAGACATACACGCAACATGAAAGCTTTTCGACTTACAACGTGTTGTTTAGGAAAAACAAGATAATTTCGCACGATGCGGGATTTCCTTAAAACGTGATTTTCTGAAAAATTTTGACGAAAGAAAATTCTCCTTTTGGTTCTCTTTAGATGCTACATGTTAAGACGTACACGCCACAACAATTCTTTTCGAGATACAACGTGTAGTTTTGGAGATACAAGCTAATTTTTACTATGCGTTATTTCTTCTCGTAAAGAGTTTTCAATGCGTACGTATATGTCTTTACTCTGCAAAACTGTATTTCCTTATGAAGTGGTATTCTTCCATATCCTTTCGAGAGAAAACTGTCCTGTGCCTTCTCTTTTGAGGCTACACACTTAGACATACACGCAACATGAAAGCTTTTCGACTTACAACGTGTTGTTTAGGAAAAACAAGATAATTTCGCACGATGCGGGATTTCCTTAAAACGTGATTTTCTGAAAAATTTTGAGGAAAGAAAATTCTCCTTTTGGTTCTCTTTAGGTGCTACATGTTAAGACGTACACGCCACAACAATTCTTTTCGAGATACAACGTGTAGTTTTGGAGATACAAGCTAATTTTGTACTATGCGTTATTTCTTCTCGTAAAGAGTTTCCAATGCGTACGTATATGTCTTTACTCTGCAAAACTGTATTTCCTTATGAAGTGGTATTCTTCCATATCCTTTCGAGAGAAAACTGTCCTGTGCCTTCTCTTTTGAGGCTACACACTTAGACATACACGCAACATGAAAGCTTTTCGACTTACAACGTGTTGTTTAGGAAAAACAAGATAATTTCGCACGATGCGGGATTTCCTTAAAACGTGATTTTCTGAAAAATTTTGAGGAAAGAAAATTCTCCTTTTGGTTCTCTTTAGGTGCTACATGTTAAGACGTACACGCCACAACAATTCTTTTCGAGATACAACGTGTAGTTTTGGAGATACAAGCTAATTTTGTACTATGCGTTATTTCTTCTCGTAAAGAGTTTCCAATGCGTACGTATATGTCTTTACTCTGCAAAACTGTATTTCCTTATGAAGTGGTATTCTTCCATATCCTTTCGAGAGAAAACTGTCCTGTGCCTTCTCTTTTGAGGCTACACACTTAGACATACACGCAACATGAAAGCTTTTCGACTTACAACGTGTTGTTTAGGAAAAACAAGATAATTTCGCACGATGCGGGATTTCCTTAAAACGTGATTTTCTGAAAAATTTTGACGAAAGAAAATTCTCCTTTTGGTTCTCTTTAGGTGCTACATGTTAAGACGTACACGCCACAACAATTCTTTTCGAGATACAACGTGTAGTTTTGGAGATACAAGCTAATTTTGTACTATGCGTTATTTCTTCTCGTAAAGAGTTTCCAATGCGTACGTATATGTCTTTACTCTGCAAAACTGTATTTCCTTATGAAGTGGTATTCTTCCATATCCTTTCGAGAGAAAACTGTCCTGTGCCTTCTCTTTTGAGGCTACACACTTAGACATACACGCAACATGAAAGCTTTTCGACTTACAACGTGTTGTTTAGGAAAAACAAGATAATTTCGCACGATGCGGGATTTCCTTAAAACGTGATTTTCTGAAAAATTTTGACGAAAGAAAATTCTCCTTTTGGTTCTCTTTAGATGCTACATGTTAAGACGTACACGCCACAACAATTCTTTTCGAGATACAACGTGTAGTTTTGGAGATACAAGCTAATTTTGTACTATGCGTTATTTCTTCTCGTAAAGAGTTTCCAATGCGTACGTATATGTCTTTACTCTGCAAAACTGTATTTCCTTATGAAGTGGTATTCTTACATATCCTTTCGAGAGAAAACTGTCCTGTGCCTTCTCTTTTGAGGCTACACACTTAGACATACACGCAACATGAAAGCTTTTCGACTTACAACGTGTTGTTTAGGAAAAACAAGATAATTTCGCACGATGCGGGATTTCCTTAAAACGTGATTTTCTGAAAAATTTTGACGAAAGAAAATTCTCCTTTTGGTTCTCTTTAGATGCTACATGTTAAGACGTACACGCCACAACAATTCTTTTCGAGATACAACGTGTAGTTTTGGAGATACAAGCTAATTTTGTACTATGCGTTATTTCTTCTCGTAAAGAGTTTCCAATGCGTACGTATATGTCTTTACTCTGCAAAACTGTATTTCCTTATGAAGTGGTATTCTTACATATCCTTTCGAGAGAAAACTGTCCTGTGCCTTCTCTTTTGAGGCTACACACTTAGACATACACGCAACATGAAAGCTTTTCGACTTACAACGTGTTGTTTAGGAAAAACAAGATAATTTCGCACGATGCGGGATTTCCTTAAAACGTGATTTTCTGAAAAATTTTGACGAAAGAAAATTCTCCTTTTGGTTCTCTTTAGATGCTACATGTTAAGACGTACACGCCACAACAATTCTTTTCGAGATACAACGTGTAGTTTTGGAGATACAAGCTAATTTTGTACTATGCGTTATTTCTTCTCGTGAAGAGTTTCCAATGCGTACGTATATGTCTTTACTCTGCAAAACTGTATTTCCTTATGAAGTGGTATTCTTCCATATCCTTTCGAGAGAAAACTGTCCTGTGCCTTCTCTTTTGAGGCTACACACTTAGACATACACGCAACATGAAAGCTTTTCGACTTACAACGTGTTGTTTAGGAAAAACAAGATAATTTAGCACGATGCGGGATTTCCTTAAAACGTGATTTTCTGAAAAATTTTGACGAAAGAAAATTCTCCTTTTGGTTCTCTTTAGATGCTACATGTTAAGACGTACACGCCACAACAATTCTTTTCGAGATACAACGTGTAGTTTTGGAGATACAAGCTAATTTTGTACTATGCGTTATTTCTTCTCGTAAAGAGTTTCCAATGCGTACGTATATGTCTTTACTCTGCAAAACTGTATTTCCTTATGAAGTGGTATTCTTACATATCCTTTCGAGAGAAAACTGTCCTGTGCCTTCTCTTTTGAGGCTACACACTTAGACATACACGCAACATGAAAGCTTTTCGACTTACAACGTGTTGTTTAGGAAAAACAAGATAATTTCGCACGATGCGGGATTTCCTTAAAACGTGATTTTCTGAAAAATTTTGACGAAAGAAAATTCTCCTTTTGGTTCTCTTTAGATGCTACATGTTAAGACGTACACGCCACAACAATTCTTTTCGAGATACAACGTGTAGTTTTGGAGATACAAGCTAATTTTGTACTATGCGTTATTTCTTCTCGTAAAGAGTTTCCAATGCGTACGTATATGTCTTTACTCTGCAAAACTGTATTTCCTTATGAAGTGGTATTCTTACATATCCTTTCGAGAGAAAACTGTCCTGTGCCTTCTCTTTTGAGGCTACACACTTAGACATACACGCAACATGAAAGCTTTTCGACTTACAACGTGTTGTTTAGGAAAAACAAGATAATTTCGCACGATGCGGGATTTCCTTAAAACGTGATTTTCTGAAAAATTTTGACGAAAGAAAATTCTCCTTTTGGTTCTCTTTAGATGCTACATGTTAAGACGTACACGCCACAACAATTCTTTTCGAGATACAACGTGTAGTTTTGGAGATACAAGCTAATTTTGTACTATGCGTTATTTCTTCTCGTGAAGAGTTTCCAATGCGTACGTATATGTCTTTACTCTGCAAAACTGTATTTCCTTATGAAGTGGTATTCTTCCATATCCTTTCGAGAGAAAACTGTCCTGTGCCTTCTCTTTTGAGGCTACACACTTAGACATACACGCAACATGAAAGCTTTTCGACTTACAACGTGTTGTTTAGGAAAAACAAGATAATTTAGCACGATGCGGGATTTCCTTAAAACGTGATTTTCTGAAAAATTTTGACGAAAGAAAATTCTCCTTTTGGTTCTCTTTAGATGCTACATGTTAAGACGTACACGCCACAACAATTCTTTTCGAGATACAACGTGTAGTTTTGGAGATACAAGCTAATTTTGTACTATGCGTTATTTCTTCTCGTAAAGAGTTTCCAATGCGTACGTATATGTCTTTACTCTGCAAAACTGTATTTCCTTATGAAGTGGTATTCTTCCATATCCTTTCGAGAGAAAACTGTCCTGTGCCTTCTCTTTTGAGGCTACACACTTAGACATACACGCAACATGAAAGCTTTTCGACTTACAACGTGTTGTTGAGGAAAAACAAGATAATTTCGCACGATGCGGGATTTCCTTAAAACGTGATTTTCTGAAAAATTTTGACGAAAGAAAATTCTCCTTTTGGTTCTCTTTAGATGCTACATGTTAAGACGTACACGCCACAACAATTCTTTTCGAGATACAACATGTAGTTTTGGAGATACAAGCTAATTTTGTACTATGCGTTATTTCTTCTCGTAAAGAGTTTCCAATGCGTACGTATATGTCTTTACTCTGCAAAACTGTATTTCCTTATGAAGTGGTATTCTTCCATATCCTTTCGAGAGAAAACTGTCCTGTGCCTTCTCTTTTGAGGCTACACACTTAGACATACACGCAACATGAAAGCTTTTCGACTTACAACGTGTTGTTTAGGAAAAACAAGATAATTTCGCACGATGCGGGATTTCCTTAAAACGTGATTTTCTGAAAAATTTTGACGAAAGAAAATTCTCCTTTTGGTTCTCTTTAGATGCTACATGTTAAGACGTACACGCCACAACAATTCTTTTCGAGATACAACGTGTAGTTTTGGAGATACAAGCTAATTTTGTACTATGCGTTATTTCTTCTCGTGAAGAGTTTCCAATGCGTACGTATATGTCTTTACTCTGCAAAACTGTATTTCCTTATGAAGTGGTATTCTTCCATATCCTTTCGAGAGAAAACTGTCCTGTGCTTTCTCTTTTGAGGCTACACACTTAGACATACACGCAACATGAAAGCTTTTCGACTTACAACGTGTTGTTTAGGAAAAACAAGATAATTTCGCACGATGCGGGATTTCCTTAAAACGTGATTTTCTGAAAAATTTTGACGAAAGAAAATTCTCCTTTTGGTTCTCTTTAGATGCTACATGTTAAGACGTACACGCCACAACAATTCTTTTCGAGATACAACGTGTAGTTTTGGAGATACAAGCTAATTTTGTACTATGCGTTATTTCTTCTCGTGAAGAGTTTCCAATGCGTACGTATATGTCTTTACTCTGCAAAACTGTATTTCCTTATGAAGTGGTATTCTTCCATATCCTTTCGAGAGAAAACTGTCCTGTGCCTTCTCTTTTGAGGCTACACACTTAGACATACACGCAACATGAAAGCTTTTCGACTTACAACGTGTTGTTTAGGAAAAACAAGATAATTTCGCACGATGCGGGATTTCCTTAAAACGTGATTTTCTGAAAAATTTTGACGAAAGAAAATTCTCCTTTTGGTTCTCTTTAGATGCTACATGTTAAGACGTACACGCCACAACAATTCTTTTCGAGATACAACGTGTAGTTTTGGAGATACAAGCTAATTTTGTACTATGCGTTATTTCTTCTCGTAAAGAGTTTCCAATGCGTACGTATATGTCTTTACTCTGCAAAACTGTATTTCCTTATGAAGTGGTATTCTTCCATATCCTTTCGAGAGAAAACTGTCCTGTGCCTTCTCTTTTGAGGCTACACACTTAGACATACACGCAACATGAAAGCTTTTCGACTTACAACGTGTTGTTTAGGAAAAACAAGATAATTTCGCACGATGCGGGATTTCCTTAAAACGTGATTTTCTGAAAAATTTTGACGAAAGAAAATTCTCCTTTTGGTTCTCTTTAGATGCTACATGTTAAGACGTACACGCCACAACAATTCTTTTCGAGATACAAGGTGTAGTTTTGGAGATACAAGCTAATTTTGTACTATGCGTTATTTCTTCTCGTAAAGAGTTTCCAATGCGTACGTATATGTCTTTACTCTGCAAAACTGTATTTCCTTATGAAGTGGTATTCTTCCATATCCTTTCGAGAGAAAACTGTCCTGTGCCTTCTCTTTTGAGGCTACACACTTAGACATACACGCAACATGAAAGCTTTTCGACTTACAACGTGTTGTTTAGGAAAAACAAGATAATTTCGCACGATGCGGGATTTCCTTAAAACGTGATTTTCTGAAAAATTTTGACGAAAGAAAATTCTCCTTTTGGTTCTCTTTAGATGCTACATGTTAAGACGTACACGCCACAACAATTCTTTTCGAGATACAACGTGTAGTTTTGGAGATACAAGCTAATTTTGTACTATGCGTTATTTCTTCTCGTGAAGAGTTTCCAATGCGTACGTATATGTCTTTACTCTGCAAAACTGTATTTCCTTATGAAGTGGTATTCTTCCATATCCTTTCGAGAGAAAACTGTCCTGTGCCTTCTCTTTTGGGCTACACACTTAGACATACACGCAACATGAAAGCTTTTCGACTTACAACGTGTTGTTTAGGAAAAACAAGATAATTTCGCACGATGCGGGATTTCCTTAAAACGTGATTTTCTGAAAAATTTTGACGAAAGAAAATTCTCCTTTTGGTTCTCTTTAGATGCTACATGTTAAGACGTACACGCCACAACAATTCTTTTCGAGATACAACGTGTAGTTTTGGAGATACAAGCTAATTTTGTACTATGCGTTATTTCTTCTCGTAAAGAGTTTCCAATGCGTACGTATATGTCTTTACTCTGCAAAACTGTATTTCCTTATGAAGTGGTATTCTTCCATATCCTTTCGAGAGAAAACTGTCCTGTGCCTTCTCTTTTGAGGCTACACACTTAGACATACACGCAACATGAAAGCTTTTCGACTTACAACGTGTTGTTTAGGAAAAACAAGATAATTTCGCACGATGCGGGATTTCCTTAAAACGTGATTTTCTGAAAAATTTTGACGAAAGAAAATTCTCCTTTTGGTTCTCTTTAGATGCTACATGTTAAGACGTACACGCCACAACAATTCTTTTCGAGATACAACGTGTAGTTTTGGAGATACAAGCTAATTTTGTACTATGCGTTATTTCTTCTCGTAAAGAGTTTCCAATGCGCACGTATATGTCTTTACTCTGCAAAACTGTATTTCCTTATGAAGTGGTATTCTTCCATATCCTTTCGAGAGAAAACTGTCCTGTGCCTTCTCTTTTGAGGCTACACACTTAGACATACACGCAACATGAAAGCTTTTCGACTTACAACGTGTTGTTGAGGAAAAACAAGATAATTTCGCACGATGCGGGATTTCCTTAAAACGTGATTTTCTGAAAAATTTTGACGAAAGAAAATTCTCCTTTTGGTTCTCTTTAGATGCTACATGTTAAGACGTACACGCCACAACAATTCTTTTCGAGATACAACGTGTAGTTTTGGAGATACAAGCTAATTTTGTACTATGCGTTATTTCTTCTCGTAAAGAGTTTCCAATGCGCACGTATATGTCTTTACTCTGCAAAACTGTATTTCCTTATGAAGTGGTATTCTTCCATATCCTTTCGAGAGAAAACTGTCCTGTGCCTTCTCTTTTGAGGCTACACACTTAGACATACACGCAACATGAAAGCTTTTCGACTTACAACGTGTTGTTTAGGAAAAACAAGATAATTTCGCACGATGCGGGATTTCCTTAAAACGTGATTTTCTGAAAAATTTTGACGAAAGAAAATTCTCCTTTTGGTTCTCTTTAGATGCTACATGTTAAGACGTACACGCCACAACAATTCTTTTCGAGATACAACGTGTAGTTTTGGAGATACAAGCTAATTTTGTACTATGCGTTATTTCTTCTCGTAAAGAGTTTCCAATGCGCACGTATATGTCTTTACTCTGCAAAACTGTATTTCCTTATGAAGTGGTATTCTTCCATATCCTTTCGAGAGAAAACTGTCCTGTGCCTTCTCTTTTGAGGCTACACACTTAGACATACACGCAACATGAAAGCTTTTCGACTTACAACGTGTTGTTTAGGAAAAACAAGATAATTTCGCACGATGCGGGATTTCCTTAAAACGTGATTTTCTGAAAAATTTTGACGAAAGAAAATTCTCCTTTTGGTTCTCTTTAGATGCTACATGTTAAGACGTACACGCCACAACAATTCTTTTCGAGATACAACGTGTAGTTTTGGAGATACAAGCTAATTTTGTACTATGCGTTATTTCTTCTCGTAAAGAGTTTCCAATGCGTACGTATATGTCTTTACTCTGCAAAACTGTATTTCCTTATGAAGTGGTATTCTTCCATATCCTTTCGAGAGAAAACTGTCCTGTGCCTTCTCTTTTGAGGCTACACACTTAGACATACACGCAACATGAAAGCTTTTCGACTTACAACGTGTTGTTTAGGAAAAACAAGATAATTTCGCACGATGCGGGATTTCCTTAAAACGTGATTTTCTGAAAAATTTTGACGAAAGAAAATTCTCCTTTTGGTTCTCTTTAGATGCTACATGTTAAGACGTACACGCCACAACAATTCTTTTCGAGATACAACGTGTAGTTTTGGAGATACAAGCTAATTTTGTACTATGCGTTATTTCTTCTCGTGAAGAGTTTCCAATGCGTACGTATATGTCTTTACTCTGCAAAACTGTATTTCCTTATGAAGTGGTATTCTTCCATATCCTTTCGAGAGAAAACTGTCCTGTGCCTTCTCTTTTGAGGCTACACACTTAGACATACACGCAACATGAAAGCTTTTCGACTTACAACGTGTTGTTTAGGAAAAACAAGATAATTTCGCACGATGCGGGATTTCCTTAAAACGTGATTTTCTGAAAAATTTTGACGAAAGAAAATTCTCCTTTTGGTTCTCTTTAGATGCTACATGTTAAGACGTACACGCCACAACAATTCTTTTCGAGATACAACGTGTAGTTTTGGAGATACAAGCTAATTTTGTACTATGCGTTATTTCTTCTCGTAAAGAGTTTCCAATGCGTACGTATATGTCTTTACTCTGCAAAACTGTATTTCCTTATGAAGTGGTATTCTTCCATATCCTTTCGAGAGAAAACTGTCCTGTGCCTTCCCCTTTGAGGCTACACACTTAGACATACACGCAACATGAAAGCTTTTCGACTTACAACGTGTTGTTTAGGAAAAACAAGATAATTTCGCACGATGCGGGATTTCCTTAAAACGTGATTTTCTGAAAAATTTTGACGAAAGAAAATTCTCCTTTTGGTTCTCTTTAGATGCTACATGTTAAGACGTACACGCCACAACAATTCTTTTCGAGATACAACGTGTAGTTTTGGAGATACAAGCTAATTTTGTACTATGCGTTATTTCTTCTCGTGAAGAGTTTCCAATGCGTACGTATATGTCTTTACTCTGCAAAACTGTATTTCCTTATGAAGTGGTATTCTTCCATATCCTTTCGAGAGAAAACTGTCCTGTGCCTTCTCTTTTGGGCTCCACACTTAGACATACACGCAACATGAAAGCTTTTCGACTTACAACGTGTTGTTTAGGAAAAACAAGATAATTTCGCACGATGCGGGATTTCCTTAAAACGTGATTTTCTGAAAAATTTTGACGAAAGAAAATTCTCCTTTTGGTTCTCTTTAGATGCTACATGTTAAGACGTACACGCCACAACAATTCTTTTCGAGATACAACGTGTAGTTTTGGAGATACAAGCTAATTTTGTACTATGCGTTATTTCTTCTCGTAAAGAGTTTCCAATGCGTACGTATATGTCTTTACTCTGCAAAACTGTATTTCCTTATGAAGTGGTATTCTTCCATATCCTTTCGAGAGAAAACTGTCCTGTGCCTTCTCTTTTGAGGCTACACACTTAGACATACACGCAACATGAAAGCTTTTCGACTTACAACGTGTTGTTTAGGAAAAACAAGATAATTTCGCACGATGCGGGATTTCCTTAAAACGTGATTTTCTGAAAAATTTTGACGAAAGAAAATTCTCCTTTTGGTTCTCTTTAGATGCTACATGTTAAGACGTACACGCCACAACAATTCTTTTCGAGATACAACGTGTAGTTTTGGAGATACAAGCTAATTTTGTACTATGCGTTATTTCTTCTCGTAAAGAGTTTCCAATGCGCACGTATATGTCTTTACTCTGCAAAACTGTATTTCCTTATGAAGTGGTATTCTTCCATATCCTTTCGAGAGAAAACTGTCCTGTGCCTTCTCTTTTGAGGCTACACACTTAGACATACACGCAACATGAAAGCTTTTCGACTTACAACGTGTTGTTGAGGAAAAACAAGATAATTTCGCACGATGCGGGATTTCCTTAAAACGTGATTTTCTGAAAAATTTTGACGAAAGAAAATTCTCCTTTTGGTTCTCTTTAGATGCTACATGTTAAGACGTACACGCCACAACAATTCTTTTCGAGATACAACGTGTAGTTTTGGAGATACAAGCTAATTTTGTACTATGCGTTATTTCTTCTCGTAAAGAGTTTCCAATGCGCACGTATATGTCTTTACTCTGCAAAACTGTATTTCCTTATGAAGTGGTATTCTTCCATATCCTTTCGAGAGAAAACTGTCCTGTGCCTTCTCTTTTGAGGCTACACACTTAGACATACACGCAACATGAAAGCTTTTCGACTTACAACGTGTTGTTGAGGAAAAACAAGATAATTTCGCACGATGCGGGATTTCCTTAAAACGTGATTTTCTGAAAAATTTTGACGAAAGAAAATTCTCCTTTTGGTTCTCTTTAGATGCTACATGTTAAGACGTACACGCCACAACAATTCTTTTCGAGATACAACGTGTAGTTTTGGAGATACAAGCTAATTTTGTACTATGCGTTATTTCTTCTCGTAAAGAGTTTCCAATGCGTACGTATATGTCTTTACTCTGCAAAACTGTATTTCCTTATGAAGTGGTATTCTTCCATATCCTTTCGAGAGAAAACTGTCCTGTGCCTTCTCTTTTGAGGCTACACACTTAGACATACACGCAACATGAAAGCTTTTCGACTTACAACGTGTTGTTTAGGAAAAACAAGATAATTTCGCACGATGCGGGATTTCCTTAAAACGTGATTTTCTGAAAAATTTTGACGAAAGAAAATTCTCCTTTTGGTTCTCTTTAGATGCTACATGTTAAGACGTACACGCCACAACAATTCTTTTCGAGATACAACGTGTAGTTTTGGAGATACAAGCTAATTTTGTACTATGCGTTATTTCTTCTCGTAAAGAGTTTCCAATGCGTACGTATATGTCTTTACTCTGCAAAACTGTATTTCCTTATGAAGTGGTATTCTTCCATATCCTTTCGAGAGAAAACTGTCCTGTGCCTTCTCTTTTGAGGCTACACACTTAGACATACACGCAACATGAAAGCTTTTCGACTTACAACGTGTTGTTTAGGAAAAACAAGATAATTTCGCACGATGCGGGATTTCCTTAAAACGTGATTTTCTGAAAAATTTTGACGAAAGAAAATTCTCCTTTTGGTTCTCTTTAGATGCTACATGTTAAGACGTACACGCCACAACAATTCTTTTCGAGATACAACGTGTAGTTTTGGAGATACAAGCTAATTTTGTACTATGCGTTATTTCTTCTCGTAAAGAGTTTCCAATGCGTACGTATATGTCTTTACTCTGCAAAACTGTATTTCCTTATGAAGTGGTATTCTTCCATATCCTTTCGAGAGAAAACTGTCCTGTGCCTTCTCTTTTGAGGCTACACACTTAGACATACACGCAACATGAAAGCTTTTCGACTTACAACGTGTTGTTTAGGAAAAACAAGATAATTTCGCACGATGCGGGATTTCCTTAAAACGTGATTTTCTGAAAAATTTTGACGAAAGAAAATTCTCCTTTTGGTTCTCTTTAGATGCTACATGTTAAGACGTACACGCCACAACAATTCTTTTCGAGATACAACGTGTAGTTTTGGAGATACAAGCTAATTTTGTACTATGCGTTATTTCTTCTCGTAAAGAGTTTCCAATGCGTACGTATATGTCTTTACTCTGCAAAACTGTATTTCCTTATGAAGTGGTATTCTTCCATATCCTTTCGAGAGAAAACTGTCCTGTGCCTTCTCTTTTGAGGCTACACACTTAGACATACACGCAACATGAAAGCTTTTCGACTTACAACGTGTTGTTTAGGAAAAACAAGATAATTTCGCACGATGCGGGATTTCCTTAAAACGTGATTTTCTGAAAAATTTTGACGAAAGAAAATTCTCCTTTTGGTTCTCTTTAGATGCTACATGTTAAGACGTACACGCCACAACAATTCTTTTCGAGATACAACGTGTAGTTTTGGAGATACAAGCTAATTTTGTACTATGCGTTATTTCTTCTCGTAAAGAGTTTCCAATGCGTACGTATATGTCTTTACTCTGCAAAACTGTATTTCCTTATGAAGTGGTATTCTTCCATATCCTTTCGAGAGAAAACTGTCCTGTGCCTTCTCTTTTGAGGCTACACACTTAGACATACACGCAACATGAAAGCTTTTCGACTTACAACGTGTTGTTTAGGAAAAACAAGATAATTTCGCACGATGCGGGATTTCCTTAAAACGTGATTTTCTGAAAAATTTTGACGAAAGAAAATTCTCCTTTTGGTTCTCTTTAGATGCTACATGTTAAGACGTACACGCCACAACAATTCTTTTCGAGATACAACGTGTAGTTTTGGAGATACAAGCTAATTTTGTACTATGCGTTATTTCTTCTCGTAAAGAGTTTCCAATGCGTACGTATATGTCTTTACTCTGCAAAACTGTATTTCCTTATGAAGTGGTATTCTTACATATCCTTTCGAGAGAAAACTGTCCTGTGCCTTCTCTTTTGAGGCTACACACTTAGACATACACGCAACATGAAAGCTTTTCGACTTACAACGTGTTGTTTAGGAAAAACAAGATAATTTCGCACGATGCGGGATTTCCTTAAAACGTGATTTTCTGAAAAATTTTGACGAAAGAAAATTCTCCTTTTGGTTCTCTTTAGATGCTACATGTTAAGACGTACACGCCACAACAATTCTTTTCGAGATACAACGTGTAGTTTTGGAGATACAAGCTAATTTTGTACTATGCGTTATTTCTTCTCGTAAAGAGTTTCCAATGCGTACGTATATGTCTTTACTCTGCAAAACTGTATTTCCTTATGAAGTGGTATTCTTCCATATCCTTTCGAGAGAAAACTGTCCTGTGCCTTCTCTTTTGAGGCTACACACTTAGACATACACGCAACATGAAAGCTTTTCGACTTACAACGTGTTGTTTAGGAAAAACAAGATAATTTCGCACGATGCGGGATTTCCTTAAAACGTGATTTTCTGAAAAATTTTGACGAAAGAAAATTCTCCTTTTGGTTCTCTTTAGATGCTACATGTTAAGACGTACACGCCACAACAATTCTTTTCGAGATACAACGTGTAGTTTTGGAGATACAAGCTAATTTTGTACTATGCGTTATTTCTTCTCGTGAAGAGTTTCCAATGCGTACGTATATGTCTTTACTCTGCAAAACTGTATTTCCTTATGAAGTGGTATTCTTCCATATCCTTTCGAGAGAAAACTGTCCTGTGCCTTCTCTTTTGAGGCTACACACTTAGACATACACGCAACATGAAAGCTTTTCGACTTACAACGTGTTGTTTAGGAAAAACAAGATAATTTCGCACGATGCGGGATTTCCTTAAAACGTGATTTTCTGAAAAATTTTGACGAAAGAAAATTCTCCTTTTGGTTCTCTTTAGATGCTACATGTTAAGACGTACACGCCACAACAATTCTTTTCGAGATACAACGTGTAGTTTTGGAGATACAAGCTAATTTTGTACTATGCGTTATTTCTTCTCGTAAAGAGTTTCCAATGCGTACGTATATGTCTTTACTCTGCAAAACTGTATTTCCTTATGAAGTGGTATTCTTCCATATCCTTTCGAGAGAAAACTGTCCTGTGCCTTCTCTTTTGAGGCTACACACTTAGACATACACGCAACATGAAAGCTTTTCGACTTACAACGTGTTGTTTAGGAAAAACAAGATAATTTCGCACGATGCGGGATTTCCTTAAAACGTGATTTTCTGAAAAATTTTGACGAAAGAAAATTCTCCTTTTGGTTCTCTTTAGATGCTACATGTTAAGACGTACACGCCACAACAATTCTTTTCGAGATACAACGTGTAGTTTTGGAGATACAAGCTAATTTTGTACTATGCGTTATTTCTTCTCGTAAAGAGTTTCCAATGCGTACGTATATGTCTTTACTCTGCAAAACTGTATTTCCTTATGAAGTGGTATTCTTCCATATCCTTTCGAGAGAAAACTGTCCTGTGCCTTCTCTTTTGAGGCTACACACTTAGACATACACGCAACATGAAAGCTTTTCGACTTACAACGTGTTGTTTAGGAAAAACAAGATAATTTCGCACGATGCGGGATTTCCTTAAAACGTGATTTTCTGAAAAATTTTGACGAAAGAAAATTCTCCTTTTGGTTCTCTTTAGATGCTACATGTTAAGACGTACACGCCACAACAATTCTTTTCGAGATACAACGTGTAGTTTTGGAGATACAAGCTAATTTTGTACTATGCGTTATTTCTTCTCGTAAAGAGTTTCCAATGTGTACGTATATGTCTTTACTCTGCAAAACTGTATTTCCTTATGAAGTGGTATTCTTCCATATCCTTTCGAGAGAAAACTGTCCTGTGCCTTCCCTTTTGAGGCTACACACTTAGACATACACGCAACATGAAAGCTTTTCGACTTACAACGTGTTGTTTAGGAAAAACAAGATAATTTCGCACGATGCGGGATTTCCTTAAAACGTGATTTTCTGAAAAATTTTGACGAAAGAAAATTCTCCTTTTGGTTCTCTTTAGATGCTACATGTTAAGACGTACACGCCACAACAATTCTTTTCGAGATACAACGTGTAGTTTTGGAGATACAAGCTAATTTTGTACTATGCGTTATTTCTTCTCTTGAAGAGTTTCCAATGCGTACGTATATGTCTTTACTCTGCAAAACTGTATTTCCTTATGAAGTGGTATTCTTCCATATCCTTTCGAGAGAAAACTGTCCTGTGCCTTCTCTTTTGAGGCTACACACTTAGACATACACGGAACATGAAAGCTTTTCGACTTACAACGTGTTGTTTAGGAAAAACAAGATAATTTCGCACGATGCGGGATTTCCTTAAAACGTGATTTTCTGAAAAATTTTGACGAAAGAAAATTCTCCTTTTGGTTCTCTTTAGATGCTACATGTTAAGACGTACACGCCACAACAATTCTTTTCGAGATACAACGTGTAGTTTTGGAGATACAAGCTAATTTTGTACTATGCGTTATTTCTTCTCGTAAAGAGTTTCCAATGCGTACGTATATGTCTTTACTCTGCAAAACTGTATTTCCCTATGAAGTGGTATTCTTCCATATCCTTTCGAGAGAAAACTGTCCTGTGCCTTCTCTTTTGAGGCTACACACTTAGACATACACGCAACATGAAAGCTTTTCGACTTACAACGTGTTGTTTAGGAAAAACAAGATAATTTCGCACGATGCGGGATTTCCTTAAAACGTGATTTTCTGAAAAATTTTGACGAAAGAAAATTCTCCTTTTGGTTCTCTTTAGATGCTACATGTTAAGACGTACACGCCACAACAATTCTTTTCGAGATACAACGTGTAGTTTTGGAGATACAAGCTAATTTTGTACTATGCGTTATTTCTTCTCGTAAAGAGTTTCCAATGCGTACGTATATGTCTTTACTCTGCAAAACTGTATTTCCTTATGAAGTGGTATTCTTCCATATCCTTTCGAGAGAAAACTGTCCTGTGCCTTCTCTTTTGAGGCTACACACTTAGACATACACGCAACATGAAAGCTTTTCGACTTACAACGTGTTGTTTAGGAAAAACAAGATAATTTCGCACGATGCGGGATTTCCTTAAAACGTGATTTTCTGAAAAATTTTGACGAAAGAAAATTCTCCTTTTGGTTCTCTTTAGATGCTACATGTTAAGACGTACACGCCACAACAATTCTTTTCGAGATACAACGTGTAGTTTTGGAGATACAAGCTAATTTTGTACTATGCGTTATTTCTTCTCGTAAAGAGTTTCCAATGCGTACGTATATGTCTTTACTCTGCAAAACTGTATTTCCTTATGAAGTGGTATTCTTCCATATCCTTTCGAGAGAAAACTGTCCTGTGCCTTCTCTTTTGAGGCTACACACTTAGACATACACGCAACATGAAAGCTTTTCGACTTACAACGTGTTGTTTAGGAAAAACAAGATAATTTCGCACGATGCGGGATTTCCTTAAAACGTGATTTTCTGAAAAATTTTGACGAAAGAAAATTCTCCTTTTGGTTCTCTTTAGATGCTACATGTTAAGACGTACACGCCACAACAATTCTTTTCGAGATACAACGTGTAGTTTTGGAGATACAAGCTAATTTTGTACTATGCGTTATTTCTTCTCGTAAAGAGTTTCCAATGCGTACGTATATGTCTTTACTCTGCAAAACTGTATTTCCTTATGAAGTGGTATTCTTACATATCCTTTCGAGAGAAAACTGTCCTGTGCCTTCTCTTTTGAGGCTACACACTTAGACATACACGCAACATGAAAGCTTTTCGACTTACAACGTGTTGTTTAGGAAAAACAAGATAATTTCGCACGATGCGGGATTTCCTTAAAACGTGATTTTCTGAAAAATTTTGATGAAAGAAAATTCTCCTTTTGGTTCTCTTTAGATGCTACATGTTAAGACGTACACGCCACAACAATTCTTTTCGAGATACAACGTGTAGTTTTGGAGATACAAGCTAATTTTGTACTATGCGTTATTTCTTCTCGTAAAGAGTTTCCAATGCGTACGTATATGTCTTTACTCTGCAAAACTGTATTTCCTTATGAAGTGGTATTCTTCCATATCCTTTCGAGAGAAAACTGTCCTGTGCCTTCTCTTTTGAGGCTACACACTTAGACATACACGCAACATGAAAGCTTTTCGACTTACAACGTGTTGTTTAGGAAAAACAAGATAATTTCGCACGATGCGGGATTTCCTTAAAACGTGATTTTCTGAAAAATTTTGACGAAAGAAAATTCTCCTTTTGGTTCTCTTTAGATGCTACATGTTAAGACGTACGCGCCACAACAATTCTTTTCGAGATACAACGTGTAGTTTTGGAGATACAAGCTAATTTTGTACTATGCGTTATTTCTTCTCGTAAAGAGTTTCCAATGCGTACGTATATGTCTTTACTCTGCAAAACTGTATTTCCTTATGAAGTGGTATTCTTCCATATCCTTTCGAGAGAAAACTGTCCTGTGCCTTCTCTTTTGAGGCTACACACTTAGACATACACGCAACATGAAAGCTTTTCGACTTACAACGTGTTGTTTAGGAAAAACAAGATAATTTCGCACGATGCGGGATTTCCTTAAAACGTGATTTTCTGAAAAATTTTGACGAAAGAAAATTCTCCTTTTGGTTCTCTTTAGATGCTACATGTTAAGACGTACACGCCACAACAATTCTTTTCGAGATACAACGTGTAGTTTTGGAGATACAAGCTAATTTTGTACTATGCGTTATTTCTTCTCGTAAAGAGTTTCCAATGCGTACGTATATGTCTTTACTCTGCAAAACTGTATTTCCTTATGAAGTGGTATTCTTCCATACCCTTTCGAGAGAAAACTGTCCTGTGCCTTCTCTTTTGAGGCTACACACTTAGACATACACGCAACATGAAAGCTTTTCGACTTACAACGTGTTGTTTAGGAAAAACAAGATAATTTCGCACGATGCGGGATTTCCTTAAAACGTGATTTTCTGAAAAATTTTGACGAAAGAAAATTCTCCTTTTGGTTCTCTTTAGATGCTACATGTTAAGACGTACACGCCACAACAATTCTTTTCGAGATACAACGTGTAGTTTTGGAGATACAAGCTAATTTTGTACTATGCGTTATTTCTTCTCGTAAAGAGTTTCCAATGCGTACGTATATGTCTTTACTCTGCAAAACTGTATTTCCTTATGAAGTGGTATTCTTCCATATCCTTTCGAGAGAAAACTGTCCTGTGCCTTCTCTTTTGAGGCTACACACTTAGACATACACGCAACATGAAAGCTTTTCGACTTACAACGTGTTGTTTAGGAAAAACAAGATAATTTCGCACGATGCGGGATTTCCTTAAAACGTGATTTTCTGAAAAATTTTGACGAAAGAAAATTCTCCTTTTGGTTCTCTTTAGATGCTACATGTTAAGACGTACACGCCACAACAATTCTTTTCGAGATACAACGTGTAGTTTTGGAGATACAAGCTAATTTTGTACTATGCGTTATTTCTTCTCGTAAAGAGTTTCCAATGCGTACGTATATGTCTTTACTCTGCAAAACTGTATTTCCTTATGAAGTGGTATTCTTCCATATCCTTTCGAGAGAAAACTGTCCTGTGCCTTCTCTTTTGAGGCTACACACTTAGACATACACGCAACATGAAAGCTTTTCGACTTACAACGTGTTGTTTAGGAAAAACAAGATAATTTCGCACGATGCGGGATTTCCTTAAAACGTGATTTTCTGAAAAATTTTGACGAAAGAAAATTCTCCTTTTGGTTCTCTTTAGATGCTACATGTTAAGACGTACACGCCACAACAATTCTTTTCGAGATACAACGTGTAGTTTTGGAGATACAAGCTAATTTTGTACTATGCGTTATTTCTTCTCGTAAAGAGTTTCCAATGCGTACGTATATGTCTTTACTCTGCAAAACTGTATTTCCTTATGAAGTGGTATTCTTCCATATCCTTTCGAGAGAAAACTGTCCTGTGCCTTCTCTTTTGAGGCTACACACTTAGACATACACGCAACATGAAACCTTTTCGACTTACAACGTGTTGTTTAGGAAAAACAAGATAATTTCGCACGATGCGGGATTTCCTTAAAACGTGATTTTCTGAAAAATTTTGACGAAAGAAAATTCTCCTTTTGGTTCTCTTTAGATGCTACATGTTAAGACGTACACGCCACAACAATTCTTTTCGAGATACAACGTGTAGTTTTGGAGATACAAGCTAATTTTGTACTATGCGTTATTTCTTCTCGTAAAGCGTTTCCAATGCGCACGTATATGTCTTTACTCTGCAAAACTGTATTTCCTTATGAAGTGGTATTCTTCCATATCCTTTCGAGAGAAAACTGTCCTGTGCCTTCTCTTTTGAGGCTACACACTTAGACATACACGCAACATGATAGCTTTTCGACTTACAACGTGTTGTTTAGGAAAAACAAGATAATTTCGCACGATGCGGGATTTCCTTAAAACGTGATTTTCTGAAAAATTTTGACGAAAGAAAATTCTCCTTTTGGTTCTCTTTAGATGCTACATGTTAAGACGTACACGCCACAACAATTCTTTTCGAGATACAACGTGTAGTTTGGGAGATACAAGCTAATTTTGTACTATGCGTTATTTCTTCTCGTAAAGAGTTTCCAATGCGTATGTATATGTCTTTACTCTGCAAAACTGTATTTCCTTATGAAGTGGTATTCTTACATATCCTTTTGAGAGAAAACTGTCCTGTGCCTTCTCTTTTGAGGCTACACTCTTAGACATACACGCAACATGAAAGCTTTTCGACTTACAACGTGTTGTTTAGGAAAAACAAGATAATTTCGCACGATGCGGGATTTCCTTAAAACGTGATTTTCTGAAAAATTTTGACGAAAGAAAATTCTCCTTTTGGTTCTCTTTAGATGCTACATGTTAAGACGTACACGCCACAACAATTCTTTTCGAGATACAACGTGTAGTTTTGGAGATACAAGCTAATTTTGTACTATGCGTTATTTCTTCTCGTAAAGAGTTTCCAATGCGTACGTATATGTCTTTACTCTGCAAAACTGTATTTCCTTATGAAGTGGTATTCTTCCATATCCTTTCGAGAGAAAACTGTCCTGTGCCTTCTCTTTTGAGGCTACACACTTAGACATACACGCAACATGAAAGCTTTTCGACTTACAACGTGTTGTTTAGGAAAAACAAGATAATTTCGCACGATGCAGGATTTCCTTAAAACGTGATTTTCTGAAAAATTTTGACGAAAGAAAATTCTCCTTTTGGTTCTCTTTAGATGCTACATGTTAAGACGTACACGCCACAACAATTCTTTTCGAGATACAACGTGTAGTTTTGGAGATACAAGCTAATTTTGTACTATGCGTTATTTCTTCTCGTAAAGAGTTTCCAATGCGTACGTATATGTCTTTACTCTGCAAAACTGTATTTCCTTATGAAGTGGTATTCTTCCATATCCTTTCGAGAGAAAACTGTCCTGTGCCTTCTCTTTTGAGGCTACACACTTAGACATACACGCAACATGAAAGCTTTTCGACTTACAACGTGTTGTTTAGGAAAAACAAGATAATTTCGCACGATGCGGGATTTCCTTAAAACGTGATTTTCTGAAAAATTTTGACGAAAGAAAATTCTCCTTTTGGTTCTCTTTAGATGCTACATGTTAAGACGTACACGCCACAACAATTCTTTTCGAGATACAACGTGTAGTTTTGGAGATACAAGCTAATTTTGTACTATGCGTTATTTCTTCTCGTAAAGAGTTTCCAATGCGTACGTATATGTCTTTACTCTGCAAAACTGTATTTCCTTATGAAGTGGTATTCTTCCATATCCTTTCGAGAGAAAACTGTCCTGTGCCTTCTCTTTTGAGGCTACACACTTAGACATACACGCAACATGAAAGCTTTTCGACTTACAACGTGTTGTTTAGGAAAAACAAGATAATTTCGCACGATGCGGGATTTCCTTAAAACGTGATTTTCTGAAAAATTTTGACGAAAGAAAATTCTCCTTTTGGTTCTCTTTAGATGCTACATGTTAAGACGTACACGCCACAACAATTCTTTTCGAGATACAACGTGTAGTTTTGGAGATACAAGCTAATTTTGTACTATGCGTTATTTCTTCTCGTGAAGAGTTTCCAATGCGTACGTATATGTCTTTACTCTTCAAAACTGTATTTCCTTATGAAGTGGTATTCTTCCATATCCTTTCGAGAGAAAACTGTCCTGTGCCTTCTCTTTTGAGGCTACACACTTAGACATACACGCAACATGAAAGCTTTTCGACTTACAACGTGTTGTTTAGGAAAAACAAGATAATTTCGCACGATGCGGGATTTCTTTAAAACGTGATTTTCTGAAAAATTTTGACGAAAGAAAATTCTCCTTTTGGTTCTCTTTAGATGCTACATGTTAAGACGTACACGCCACAACAATTCTTTTCGAGATACAACGTGTAGTTTTGGAGATACAAGCTAATTTTGTACTATGCGTTATTTCTTCTCGTAAAGAGTTTCCAATGCGTACGTATATGTCTTTACTCTGCAAAACTGTATTTCCTTATGAAGTGGTATTCTTCCATATCCGTTCGAGAGAAAACTGTCCTGTGCCTTCTCTTTTGAGGCTACACACTTAGACATACACGCAACATGAAAGCTTTTCGACTTACAACGTGTTGTTTAGGAAAAACAAGATAATTTCACACGATGCGGGATTTCCTTAAAACGTGATTTTCTGAAAAATTTTGACGAAAGAAAATTCTCCTTTTGGTTCTCTTTAGATGCTACATGTTAAGACGTACACGCCACAACAATTCTTTTCGAGATACAACGTGTAGTTTTGGAGATACAAGCTAATTTTGTACTATGCGTTATTTCTTCTCGTAAAGCGTTTCCAATGCGCACGTATATGTCTTTACTCTGCAAAACTGTATTTCCTTATGAAGTGGTATTCTTCCATATCCTTTCGAGAGAAAACTGTCCTGTGCCTTCTCTTTTGAGGCTACACACTTAGACATACACGCAACATGAAAGCTTTTCGACTTACAACGTGTTGTTTAGGAAAAACAAGATAATTTCGCACGATGCGGGATTTCCTTAAAACGTGATTTTCTGAAAAATTTTGACGAAAGAAAATTCTCCTTTTGGTTCTCTTTAGATGCTACATGTTAAGACGTACACGCCACAACAATTCTTTTCGAGATACAACGTGTAGTTTGGGAGATACAAGCTAATTTTGTACTATGCGTTATTTCTTCTCGTAAAGAGTTTCCAATGCGTACGTATATGTCTTTACTCTGCAAAACTGTATTTCCTTATGAAGTGGTATTCTTCCATATCCTTTCGAGAGAAAACTGTCCTGTGCCTTCTCTTTTGAGGCTACACACTTAGACATACACGCAACATGAAAGCTTTTCGACTTACAACGTGTTGTTTAGGAAAAACAAGATAATTTCGCACGATGCGGGATTTCCTTAAAACGTGATTTTCTGAAAAATTTTGACGAAAGAAAATTCTCCTTTTGGTTCTCTTTAGATGCTACATGTTAAGACGTACACGCCACAACAATTCTTTTCGAGATACAACGTGTAGTTTTGGAGATACAAGCTAATTTTGTACTATGCGTTATTTCTTCTCGTGAAGAGTTTCCAATGCGTACGTATATGTCTTTACTCTTCAAAACTGTATTTCCTTATGAAGTGGTATTCTTCCATATCCTTTCGAGAGAAAACTGTCCTGTGCCTTCTCTTTTGAGGCTACACACTTAGACATACACGCAACATGAAAGCTTTTCGACTTACAACGTGTTGTTTAGGAAAAACAAGATAATTTCGCACGATGCGGGATTTCCTTAAAACGTGATTTTCTGAAAAATTTTGACGAAAGAAAATTCTCCTTTTGGTTCTCTTTAGATGCTACATGTTAAGACGTACACGCCACAACAATTCTTTTCGAGATACAACGTGTAGTTTTGGAGATACAAGCTAATTTTGTACTATGCGTTATTTCTTCTCGTAAAGAGTTTCCAATGCGTACGTATATGTCTTTACTCTGCAAAACTGTATTTCCTTATGAAGTGGTATTCTTCCATATCCGTTCGAGAGAAAACTGTCCTGTGCCTTCTCTTTTGAGGCTACACACTTAGACATACACGCAACATGAAAGCTTTTCGACTTACAACGTGTTGTTTAGGAAAAACAAGATAATTTCACACGATGCGGGATTTCCTTAAAACGTGATTTTCTGAAAAATTTTGACGAAAGAAAATTCTCCTTTTGGTTCTCTTTAGATGCTACATGTTAAGACGTACACGCCACAACAATTCTTTTCGAGATACAACGTGTAGTTTTGGAGATACAAGCTAATTTTGTACTATGCGTTATTTCTTCTCGTAAAGCGTTTCCAATGCGCACGTATATGTCTTTACTCTGCAAAACTGTATTTCCTTATGAAGTGGTATTCTTCCATATCCTTTCGAGAGAAAACTGTCCTGTGCCTTCTCTTTTGAGGCTACACACTTAGACATACACGCAACATGAAAGCTTTTCGACTTACAACGTGTTGTTTAGGAAAAACAAGATAATTTCGCACGATGCGGGATTTCCTTAAAACGTGATTTTCTGAAAAATTTTGACGAAAGAAAATTCTCCTTTTGGTTCTCTTTAGATGCTACATGTTAAGACGTACACGCCACAACAATTCTTTTCGAGATACAACGTGTAGTTTGGGAGATACAAGCTAATTTTGTACTATGCGTTATTTCTTCTCGTAAAGAGTTTCCAATGCGTACGTATATGTCTTTACTCTGCAAAACTGTATTTCCTTATGAAGTGGTATTCTTACATATCCTTTTGAGAGAAAACTGTCCTGTGCCTTCTCTTTTGAGGCTACACTCTTAGACATACACGCAACATGAAAGCTTTTCGACTTACAACGTGTTGTTTAGGAAAAACAAGATAATTTCGCACGATGCGGGATTTCCTTAAAACGTGATTTTCTGAAAAATTTTGACGAAAGAAAATTCTCCTTTTGGTTCTCTTTAGATGCTACATGTTAAGACGTACACGCCACAACAATTCTTTTCGAGATACAACGTGTAGTTTTGGAGATACAAGCTAATTTTGTACTATGCGTTATTTCTTCTCGTAAAGAGTTTCCAATGCGTACGTATATGTCTTTACTCTGCAAAACTGTATTTCCTTATGAAGTGGTATTCTTCCATATCCTTTCGAGAGAAAACTGTCCTGTGCCTTCTCTTTTGAGGCTACACACTTAGACATACACGCAACATGAAAGCTTTTCGACTTACAACGTGTTGTTTAGGAAAAACAAGATTATTTCGCACGATGCAGGATTTCCTTAAAACGTGATTTTCTGAAAAATTTTGACGAAAGAAAATTCTCCTTTTGGTTCTCTTTAGATGCTACATGTTAAGACGTACACGCCACAACAATTCTTTTCGAGATACAACGTGTAGTTTTGGAGATACAAGCTAATTTTGTACTATGCGTTATTTCTTCTCGTAAAGAGTTTCCAATGCGTACGTATATGTCTTTACTCTGCAAAACTGTATTTCCTTATGAAGTGGTATTCTTCCATATCCTTTCGAGAGAAAACTGTCCTGTGCCTTCTCTTTTGAGGCTACACACTTAGACATACACGCAACATGAAAGCTTTTCGACTTACAACGTGTTGTTTAGGAAAAACAAGATAATTTCGCACGATGCGGGATTTCCTTAAAACGTGATTTTCTGAAAAATTTTGACGAAAGAAAATTCTCCTTTTGGTTCTCTTTAGATGCTACATGTTAAGACGTACACGCCACAACAATTCTTTTCGAGATACAACGTGTAGTTTTGGAGATACAAGCTAATTTTGTACTATGCGTTATTTCTTCTCGTAAAGAGTTTCCAATGCGTACGTATATGTCTTTACTCTGCAAAACTGTATTTCCTTATGAAGTGGTATTCTTCCATATCCTTTCGAGAGAAAACTGTCCTGTGCCTTCTCTTTTGAGGCTACACACTTAGACATACACGCAACATGAAAGCTTTTCGACTTACAACATGTTGTTTAGGAAAAACAAGATAATTTCGCACGATGCGGGATTTCCTTAAAACGTGATTTTCTGAAAAATTTTGACGAAAGAAAATTCTCCTTTTGGTTCTCTTTAGATGCTACATGTTAAGACGTACACGCCACAACAATTCTTTTCGAGATACAACGTGTAGTTTTGGAGATACAAGCTAATTTTGTACTATGCGTTATTTCTTCTCGTGAAGAGTTTCCAATGCGTACGTATATGTCTTTACTCTTCAAAACTGTATTTCCTTATGAAGTGGTATTCTTCCATATCCTTTCGAGAGAAAACTGTCCTGTGCCTTCTCTTTTGAGGCTACACACTTAGACATACACGCAACATGAAAGCTTTTCGACTTACAACGTGTTGTTTAGGAAAAACAAGATAATTTCGCACGATGCGGGATTTCCTTAAAACGTGATTTTCTGAAAAATTTTGACGAAAGAAAATTCTCCTTTTGGTTCTCTTTAGATGCTACATGTTAAGACGTACACGCCACAACAATTCTTTTCGAGATACAACGTGTAGTTTTGGAGATACAAGCTAATTTTGTACTATGCGTTATTTCTTCTCGTAAAGAGTTTCCAATGCGTACGTATATGTCTTTACTCTGCAAAACTGTATTTCCTTATGAAGTGGTATTCTTCCATATCCTTTCGAGAGAAAACTGTCCTGTGCCTTCTCTTTTGAGGCTACACACTTAGACATACACGCAACATGAAAGCTTTTCGACTTACAACGTGTTGTTTAGGAAAAACAAGATAATTTCGCACGATGCGGGATTTCCTTAAAACGTGATTTTCTGAAAAATTTTGACGAAAGAAAATTCTCCTTTTGGTTCTCTTTAGATGCTACATGTTAAGACGTACACGCCACAACAATTCTTTTCGAGATACAACGTGTAGTTTTGGAGATACAAGCTAATTTTGTACTATGCGTTATTTCTTCTCGTAAAGAGTTTCCAATGCGTACGTATATGTCTTTACTCTGCAAAACTGTATTTCCTTATGAAGTGGTATTCTTCCATATCCTTTCGAGAGAAAACTGTCCTGTGCCTTCTCTTTTGAGGCTACACACTTAGACATACACGCAACATGAAAGCTTTTCGACTTACAACGTGTTGTTTAGGAAAAACAAGATAATTTCGCACGATGCGGGATTTCCTTAAAACGTGATTTTCTGAAAAATTTTGACGAAAGAAAATTCTCCTTTTGGTTCTCTTTAGATGCTACATGTTAAGACGTACACGCCACAACAATTCTTTTCGAGATACAACGTGTAGTTTTGGAGATACAAGCTAATTTTGTACTATGCGTTATTTCTTCTCGTAAAGCGTTTCCAATGCGCACGTATATGTCTTTACTCTGCAAAACTGTATTTCCTTATGAAGTGGTATTCTTCCATATCCTTTCGAGAGAAAACTGTCCTGTGCCTTCTCTTTTGAGGCTACACACTTAGACATACACGCAACATGAAAGCTTTTCGACTTACAACGTGTTGTTTAGGAAAAACAAGATAATTTCGCACGATGCGGGATTTCCTTAAAACGTGATTTTCTGAAAAATTTTGACGAAAGAAAATTCTCCTTTTGGTTCTCTTTAGATGCTACATGTTAAGACGTACACGCCACAACAATTCTTTTCGAGATACAACGTGTAGTTTGGGAGATACAAGCTAATTTTGTACTATGCGTTATTTCTTCTCGTAAAGAGTTTCCAATGCGTATGTATATGTCTTTACTCTGCAAAACTGTATTTCCTTATGAAGTGGTATTCTTACATATCCTTTTGAGAGAAAACTGTCCTGTGCCTTCTCTTTTGAGGCTACACTCTTAGACATACACGCAACATGAAAGCTTTTCGACTTACAACGTGTTGTTTAGGAAAAACAAGATAATTTCGCACGATGCGGGATTTCCTTAAAACGTGATTTTCTGAAAAATTTTGACGAAAGAAAATTCTCCTTTTGGTTCTCTTTAGATGCTACATGTTAAGACGTACACGCCACAACAATTCTTTTCGAGATACAACGTGTAGTTTTGGAGATACAAGCTAATTTTGTACTATGCTTTATTTCTTCTCGTAAAGAGTTTCCAATGCGTACGTATATGTCTTTACTCTGCAAAACTGTATTTCCTTATGAAGTGGTATTCTTCCATATCCTTTCGAGAGAAAACTGTCCTGTGCCTTCTCTTTTGAGGCTACACACTTAGACATACACGCAACATGAAAGCTTTTCGACTTACAACGTGTTGTTTAGGAAAAACAAGATAATTTCGCACGATGCAGGATTTCCTTAAAACGTGATTTTCTGAAAAATTTTGACGAAAGAAAATTCTCCTTTTGGTTCTCTTTAGATGCTACATGTTAAGACGTACACGCCACAACAATTCTTTTCGAGATACAACGTGTAGTTTTGGAGATACAAGCTAATTTTGTACTATGCGTTATTTCTTCTCGTAAAGAGTTTCCAATGCGTACGTATATGTCTTTACTCTGCAAAACTGTATTTCCTTATGAAGTGGTATTCTTCCATATCCTTTCGAGAGAAAACTGTCCTGTGCCTTCTCTTTTGAGGCTACACACTTAGACATACACGCAACATGAAAGCTTTTCGACTTACAACGTGTTGTTTAGGAAAAACAAGATAATTTCGCACGATGCGGGATTTCCTTAAAACGTGATTTACTGAAAAATTTTGACGAAAGAAAATTCTCCTTTTGGTTCTCTTTAGATGCTACATGTTAAGACGTACACGCCACAACAATTCTTTTCGAGATACAACGTGTAGTTTTGGAGATACAAGCTAATTTTGTACTATGCGTTATTTCTTCTCGTAAAGAGTTTCCAATGCGTACGTATATGTCTTTACTCTGCAAAACTGTATTTCCTTATGAAGTGGTATTCTTCCATATCCTTTCGAGAGAAAACTGTCCTGTGCCTTCTCTTTTGAGGCTACACACTTAGACATACACGCAACATGAAAGCTTTTCGACTTACAACGTGTTGTTTAGGAAAAACAAGATAATTTCGCACGATGCGGGATTTCCTTAAAACGTGATTTTCTGAAAAATTTTGACGAAAGAAAATTCTCCTTTTGGTTCTCTTTAGATGCTACATGTTAAGACGTACACGCCACAACAATTCTTTTCGAGATACAACGTGTAATTTTGGAGATACAAGCTAATTTTGTACTATGCGTTATTTCTTCTCGTGAAGAGTTTCCAATGCGTACGCATATGTCTTTACTCTTCAAAACTGTATTTCCTTATGAAGTGGTATTCTTCCATATCCTTTCGAGAGAAAACTGTCCTGTGCCTTCTCTTTTGAGGCTACACACTTAGACATACACGCAACATGAAAGCTTTTCGACTTACAACGTGTTGTTTAGGAAAAACAAGATAATTTCGCACGATGCGGGATTTCCTTAAAACGTGATTTTCTGAAAAATTTTGACGAAAGAAAATTCTCCTTTTGGTTCTCTTTAGATGCTACATGTTAAGACGTACACGCCACAACAATTCTTTTCGAGATACAACGTGTAGTTTTGGAGATACAAGCTAATTTTGTACTATGCGTTATTTCTTCTCGTAAAGAGTTTCCAATGCGTACGTATATGTCTTTACTCTGCAAAACTGTATTTCCTTATGAAGTGGTATTCTTCCATATCCTTTCGAGAGAAAACTGTCCTGTGCCTTCTCTTTTGAGGCTACACACTTAGACATACACGCAACATGAAAGCTTTTCGACTTACAACGTGTTGTTTAGGAAAAACAAGATAATTTCGCACGATGCGGGATTTCCTTAAAACGTGATTTTCTGAAAAATTTTGACGAAAGAAAATTCTCCTTTTGGTTCTCTTTAGATGCTACATGTTAAGACGTACACGCCACAACAATTCTTTTCGAGATACAACGTGTAGTTTTGGAGATACAAGCTAATTTTGTACTATGCGTTATTTCTTCTCGTAAAGCGTTTCCAATGCGCACGTATATGTCTTTACTCTGCAAAACTGTATTTCCTTATGAAGTGGTATTCTTCCATATCCTTTCGAGAGAAAACTGTCCTGTGCCTTCTCTTTTGAGGCTACACACTTAGACATACACGCAACATGAAAGCTTTTCGACTTACAACGTGTTGTTTAGGAAAAACAAGATAATTTCGCACGATGCGGGATTTCCTTAAAACGTGATTTTCTGAAAAATTTTGACGAAAGAAAATTCTCCTTTTGGTTCTCTTTAGATGCTACATGTTAAGACGTACACGCCACAACAATTCTTTTCGAGATACAACGTGTAGTTTGGGAGATACAAGCTAATTTTGTACTATGCGTTATTTCTTCTCGTAAAGAGTTTCCAATGCGTACGTATATGTCTTTACTCTGCAAAACTGTATTTCCTTATGAAGTGGTATTCTTACATATCCTTTTGAGAGAAAACTGTCCTGTGCCTTCTCTTTTGAGGCTACACTCTTAGACATACACGCAACATGAAAGCTTTTCGACTTACAACGTGTTGTTTAGGAAAAACAAGATAATTTCGCACGATGCGGGATTTCCTTAAAACGTGATTTTCTGAAAAATTTTGACGAAAGAAAATTCTCCTTTTGGTTCTCTTTAGATGCTACATGTTAAGACGTACACGCCACAACAATTCTTTTCGAGATACAACGTGTAGTTTTGGAGATACAAGCTAATTTTGTACTATGCGTTATTTCTTCTCGTAAAGAGTTTCCAATGCGTACGTATATGTCTTTACTCTGCAAAACTGTATTTCCTTATGAAGTGGTATTCTTCCATATCCTTTCGAGAGAAAACTGTCCTGTGCCTTCTCTTTTGAGGCTACACACTTAGACATACACGCAACATGAAAGCTTTTCGACTTACAACGTGTTGTTTAGGAAAAACAAGATAATTTCGCACGATGCAGGATTTCCTTAAAACGTGATTTTCTGAAAAATTTTGACGAAAGAAAATTCTCCTTTTGGTTCTCTTTAGATGCTACATGTTAAGACGTACACGCCACAACAATTCTTTTCGAGATACAACGTGTAGTTTTGGAGATACAAGCTAATTTTGTACTATGCGTTATTTCTTCTCGTAAAGAGTTTCCAATGCGTACGTATATGTCTTTACTCTGCAAAACTGTATTTCCTTATGAAGTGGTATTCTTCCATATCCTTTCGAGAGAAAACTGTCCTGTGCCTTCTCTTTTGAGGCTACACACTTAGACATACACGCAACATGAAAGCTTTTCGACTTACAACGTGTTGTTTAGGAAAAACAAGATAATTTCGCACGATGCGGGATTTCCTTAAAACGTGATTTTCTGAAAAATTTTGACGAAAGAAAATTCTCCTTTTGGTTCTCTTTAGATGCTACATGTTAAGACGTACACGCCACAACAATTCTTTTCGAGATACAACGTGTAGTTTTGGAGATACAAGCTAATTTTGTACTATGCGTTATTTCTTCTCGTAAAGAGTTTCCAATGCGTACGTATATGTCTTTACTCTGCAAAACTGTATTTCCTTATGAAGTCGTATTCTTCCATATCCTTTCGAGAGAAAACTGTCCTGTGCCTTCTCTTTTGAGGCTACACACTTAGACATACACGCAACATGAAAGCTTTTCGACTTACAACGTGTTGTTTAGGAAAAACAAGATAATTTCGCACGATGCGGGATTTCCTTAAAACGTGATTTTCTGAAAAATTTTGACGAAAGAAAATTCTCCTTTTGGTTCTCTTTAGATGCTACATGTTAAGACGTACACGCCACAACAATTCTTTTCGAGATACAACGTGTAGTTTTGGAGATACAAGCTAATTTTGTACTATGCGTTATTTCTTCTCGTGAAGAGTTTCCAATGCGTACGTATATGTCTTTACTCTTCAAAACTGTATTTCCTTATGAAGTGGTATTCTTCCATATCCTTTCGAGAGAAAACTGTCCTGTGCCTTCTCTTTTGAGGCTACACACTTAGACATACACGCAACATGAAAGCTTTTCGACTTACAACGTGTTGTTTAGGAAAAACAAGATAATTTCGCACGATGCGGGATTTCCTTAAAACGTGATTTTCTGAAAAATTTTGACGAAAGAAAATTCTCCTTTTGGTTCTCTTTAGATGCTACATGTTAAGACGTACACGCCACAACAATTCTTTTCGAGATACAACGTGTAGTTTTGGAGATACAAGCTAATTTTGTACTATGCGTTATTTCTTCTCGTAAAGAGTTTCCAATGCGTACGTATATGTCTTTACTCTGCAAAACTGTATTTCCTTATGAAGTGGTATTCTTCCATATCCGTTCGAGAGAAAACTGTCCTGTGCCTTCTCTTTTGAGGCTACACACTTAGACATACACGCAACATGAAAGCTTTTCGACTTACAACGTGTTGTTTAGGAAAAACAAGATAATTTCGCACGATGCGGGATTTCCTTAAAACGTGATTTTCTGAAAAATTTTGACGAAAGAAAATTCTCCTTTTGGTTCTCTTTAGATGCTACATGTTAAGACGTACACGCCACAACAATTCTTTTCGAGATACAACGTGTAGTTTTGGAGATACAAGCTAATTTTGTACTATGCGTTATTTCTTCTCGTAAAGAGTTTCCAATGCGTACGTATATGTCTTTACTCTGCAAAACTGTATTTCCTTATGAAGTGGTATTCTTCCATATCCTTTCGAGAGAAAACTGTCCTGTGCCTTCTCTTTTGAGGCTACACACTTAGACATACACGCAACATGAAAGCTTTTCGACTTACAACGTGTTGTTTAGGAAAAACAAGATAATTTCGCACGATGCAGGATTTCCTTAAAACGTGATTTTCTGAAAAATTTTGACGAAAGAAAATTCTCCTTTTGGTTCTCTTTAGATGCTACATGTTAAGACGTACACGCCACAACAATTCTTTTCGAGATACAACGTGTAGTTTTGGAGATACAAGCTAATTTTGTACTATGCGTTATTTCTTCTCGTAAAGAGTTTCCAATGCGTACGTATATGTCTTTACTCTGCAAAACTGTATTTCCTTATGAAGTGGTATTCTTCCATATCCTTTCGAGAGAAAACTGTCCTGTGCCTTCTCTTTTGAGGCTACACACTTAGACATACACGCAACATGAAAGCTTTTCGACTTACAACGTGTTGTTTAGGAAAAACAAGATAATTTCGCACGATGCGGGATTTCCTTAAAACGTGATTTTCTGAAAAATTTTGACGAAAGAAAATTCTCCTTTTGGTTCTCTTTAGATGCTACATGTTAAGACGTACACGCCACAACAATTCTTTTCGAGATACAACGTGTAGTTTTGGAGATACAAGCTAATTTTGTACTATGCGTTATTTCTTCTCGTAAAGAGTTTCCAATGCGTACGTATATGTCTTTACTCTGCAAAACTGTATTTCCTTATGAAGTGGTATTCTTCCATATCCTTTCGAGAGAAAACTGTCCTGTGCCTTCTCTTTTGAGGCTACACACTTAGACATACACGCAACATGAAAGCTTTTCGACTTACAACGTGTTGTTTAGGAAAAACAAGATAATTTCGCACGATGCGGGATTTCCTTAAAACGTGATTTTCTGAAAAATTTTGACGAAAGAAAATTCTCCTTTTGGTTCTCTTTAGATGCTACATGTTAAGACGTACACGCCACAACAATTCTTTTCGAGATACAACGTGTAGTTTTGGAGATACAAGCTAATTTTGTACTATGCGTTATTTCTTCTCGTGAAGAGTTTCCAATGCGTACGTATATGTCTTTACTCTTCAAAACTGTATTTCCTTATGAAGTGGTATTCTTCCATATCCTTTCGAGAGAAAACTGTCCTGTGCCTTCTCTTTTGAGGCTACACACTTAGACATACACGCAACATGAAAGCTTTTCGACTTACAACGTGTTGTTTAGGAAAAACAAGATAATTTCGCACGATGCGGGATTTCCTTAAAACGTGATTTTCTGAAAAATTTTGACGAAAGAAAATTCTCCTTTTGGTTCTCTTTAGATGCTACATGTTAAGACGTACACGCCACAACAATTCTTTTCGAGATACAACGTGTAGTTTTGGAGATACAAGCTAATTTTGTACTATGCGTTATTTCTTCTCGTAAAGAGTTTCCAATGCGTACGTATATGTCTTTACTCTGCAAAACTGTATTTCCTTATGAAGTGGTATTCTTCCATATCCTTTCGAGAGAAAACTGTCCTGTGCCTTCTCTTTTGAGGCTACACACTTAGACATACACGCAACATGAAAGCTTTTCGACTTACAACGTGTTGTTTAGGAAAAACAAGATAATTTCGCACGATGCGGGATTTCCTTAAAACGTGATTTTCTGAAAAATTTTGACGAAAGAAAATTCTCCTTTTGGTTCTCTTTAGATGCTACATGTTAAGACGTACACGCCACAACAATTCTTTTCGAGATACAACGTGTAGTTTTGGAGATACAAGCTAATTTTGTACTATGCGTTATTTCTTCTCGTAAAGCGTTTCCAATGCGCACGTATATGTCTTTACTCTGCAAAACTGTATTTCCTTATGAAGTGGTATTCTTCCATATCCTTTCGAGAGAAAACTGTCCTGTGCCTTCTCTTTTGAGGCTACACACTTAGACATACACGCAACATGAAAGCTTTTCGACTTACAACGTGTTGTTTAGGAAAAACAAGATAATTTCGCACGATGCGGGATTTCCTTAAAACGTGATTTTCTGAAAAATTTTGACGAAAGAAAATTCTCCTTTTGGTTCTCTTTAGATGCTACATGTTAAGACGTACACGCCACAACAATTCTTTTCGAGATACAACGTGTAGTTTGGGAGATACAAGCTAATTTTGTACTATGCGTTATTTCTTCTCGTAAAGAGTTTCCAATGCGTACGTATATGTCTTTACTCTGCAAAACTGTATTTCCTTATGAAGTGGTATTCTTACATATCCTTTCGAGAGAAAACTGTCCTGTGCCTTCTCTTTTGAGGCTACACTCTTAGACATACACGCAACATGAAAGCTTTTCGACTTACAACGTGTTGTTTAGGAAAAACAAGATAATTTCGCACGATGCGGGATTTCCTTAAAACGTGATTTTCTGAAAAATTTTGACGAAAGAAAATTCTCCTTTTGGTTCTCTTTAGATGCTACATGTTAAGACGTACACGCCACAACAATTCTTTTCGAGATACAACGTGTAGTTTTGGAGATACAAGCTAATTTTGTACTATGCGTTATTTCTTCTCGTAAAGAGTTTCCAATGCGTACGTATATGTCTTTACTCTGCAAAACTGTATTTCCTTATGAAGTGGTATTCTTCCATATCCTTTCGAGAGAAAACTGTCCTGTGCCTTCTCTTTTGAGGCTACACACTTAGACATACACGCAACATGAAAGCTTTTCGACTTACAACGTGTTGTTTAGGAAAAACAAGATAATTTCGCACGATGCGGGATTTCCTTAAAACGTGATTTTCTGAAAAATTTTGACGAAAGAAAATTCTCCTTTTGGTTCTCTTTAGATGCTACATGTTAAGACGTACACGCCACAACAATTCTTTTCGAGATACAACGTGTAGTTTTGGAGATACAAGCTAATTTTGTACTATGCGTTATTTCTTCTCGTAAAGCGTTTCCAATGCGCACGTATATGTCTTTACTCTGCAAAACTGTATTTCCTTATGAAGTGGTATTCTTCCATATCCTTTCGAGAGAAAACTGTCCTGTGCCTTCTCTTTTGAGGCTACACACTTAGACATACACGCAACATGAAAGCTTTTCGACTTACAACGTGTTGTTTAGGAAAAACAAGATAATTTCGCACGATGCGGGATTTCCTTAAAACGTGATTTTCTGAAAAATTTTGACGAAAGAAAATTCTCCTTTTGGTTCTCTTTAGATGCTACATGTTAAGACGTACACGCCACAACAATTCTTTTCGAGATACAACGTGTAGTTTGGGAGATACAAGCTAATTTTGTACTATGCGTTATTTCTTCTCGTAAAGAGTTTCCAATGCGTACGTATATGTCTTTACTCTGCAAAACTGTATTTCCTTATGAAGTGGTATTCTTACATATCCTTTTGAGAGAAAACTGTCCTGTGCCTTCTCTTTTGAGGCTACACTCTTAGACATACACGCAAAATGAAAGCTTTTCGACTTACAACGTGTTGTTTAGGAAAAACAAGATAATTTCGCACGATGCGGGATTTCCTTAAAACGTGATTTTCTGAAAAATTTTGACGAAAGAAAATTCTCCTTTTGGTTCTCTTTAGATGCTACATGTTAAGACGTACACGCCACAACAATTCTTTTCGAGATACAACGTGTAGTTTTGGAGATACAAGCTAATTTTGTACTATGCGTTATTTCTTCTCGTAAAGAGTTTCCAATGCGTACGTATATGTCTTTACTCTGCAAAACTGTATTTCCTTATGAAGTGGTATTCTTCCATATCCTTTCGAGAGAAAACTGTCCTGTGCCTTCTCTTTTGAGGCTACACACTTAGACATACACGCAACATGAAAGCTTTTCGACTTACAACGTGTTGTTTAGGAAAAACAAGATAATTTCGCACGATGCAGGATTTCCTTAAAACGTGATTTTCTGAAAAATTTTGACGAAAGAAAATTCTCCTTTTGGTTCTCTTTAGATGCTACATGTTAAGACGTACACGCCACAACAATTCTTTTCGAGATACAACGTGTAGTTTTGGAGATACAAGCTAATTTTGTACTATGCGTTATTTCTTCTCGTAAAGAGTTTCCAATGCGTACGTATATGTCTTTACTCTGCAAAACTGTATTTCCTTATGAAGTGGTATTCTTCCATATCCTTTCGAGAGAAAACTGTCCTGTGCCTTCTCTTTTGAGGCTACACACTTAGACATACACGCAACATGAAAGCTTTTCGACTTACAACGTGTTGTTTAGGAAAAACAAGATAATTTCGCACGATGCGGGATTTCCTTAAAACGTGATTTTCTGAAAAATTTTGACGAAAGAAAATTCTCCTTTTGGTTCTCTTTAGATGCTACATGTTAAGACGTACACGCCACAACAATTCTTTTCGAGATACAACGTGTAGTTTTGGAGATACAAGCTAATTTTGTACTATGCGTTATTTCTTCTCGTAAAGAGTTTCCAATGCGTACGTATATGTCTTTACTCTGCAAAACTGTATTTCCTTATGAAGTCGTATTCTTCCATATCCTTTCGAGAGAAAACTGTCCTGTGCCTTCTCTTTTGAGGCTACACACTTAGACATACACGCAACATGAAAGCTTTTCGACTTACAACGTGTTGTTTAGGAAAAACAAGATAATTTCGCACGATGCGGGATTTCCTTAAAACGTGATTTTCTGAAAAATTTTGACGAAAGAAAATTCTCCTTTTGGTTCTCTTTAGATGCTACATGTTAAGACGTACACGCCACAACAATTCTTTTCGAGATACAACGTGTAGTTTTGGAGATACAAGCTAATTTTGTACTATGCGTTATTTCTTCTCGTGAAGAGTTTCCAATGCGTACGTATATGTCTTTACTCTTCAAAACTGTATTTCCTTATGAAGTGGTATTCTTCCATATCCTTTCGAGAGAAAACTGTCCTGTGCCTTCTCTTTTGAGGCTACACACTTAGACATACACGCAACATGAAAGCTTTTCGACTTACAACGTGTTGTTTAGGAAAAACAAGATAATTTCGCACGATGCGGGATTTCCTTAAAACGTGATTTTCTGAAAAATTTTGACGAAAGAAAATTCTCCTTTTGGTTCTCTTTAGATGCTACATGTTAAGACGTACACGCCACAACAATTCTTTTCGAGATACAACGTGTAGTTTTGGAGATACAAGCTAATTTTGTACTATGCGTTATTTCTTCTCGTAAAGAGTTTCCAATGCGTACGTATATGTCTTTACTCTGCAAAACTGTATTTCCTTATGAAGTGGTATTCTTCCATATCCGTTCGAGAGAAAACTGTCCTGTGCCTTCTCTTTTGAGGCTACACACTTAGACATACACGCAACATGAAAGCTTTTCGACTTACAACGTGTTGTTTAGGAAAAACAAGATAATTTCGCACGATGCGGGATTTCCTTAAAACGTGATTTTCTGAAAAATTTTGACGAAAGAAAATTCTCCTTTTGGTTCTCTTTAGATGCTACATGTTAAGACGTACACGCCACAACAATTCTTTTCGAGATACAACGTGTAGTTTTGGAGATACAAGCTAATTTTGTACTATGCGTTATTTCTTCTCGTAAAGAGTTTCCAATGCGTACGTATATGTCTTTACTCTGCAAAACTGTATTTCCTTATGAAGTGGTATTCTTCCATATCCTTTCGAGAGAAAACTGTCCTGTGCCTTCTCTTTTGAGGCTACACACTTAGACATACACGCAACATGAAAGCTTTTCGACTTACAACGTGTTGTTTAGGAAAAACAAGATAATTTCGCACGATGCAGGATTTCCTTAAAACGTGATTTTCTGAAAAATTTTGACGAAAGAAAATTCTCCTTTTGGTTCTCTTTAGATGCTACATGTTAAGACGTACACGCCACAACAATTCTTTTCGAGATACAACGTGTAGTTTTGGAGATACAAGCTAATTTTGTACTATGCGTTATTTCTTCTCGTAAAGAGTTTCCAATGCGTACGTATATGTCTTTACTCTGCAAAACTGTATTTCCTTATGAAGTGGTATTCTTCCATATCCTTTCGAGAGAAAACTGTCCTGTGCCTTCTCTTTTGAGGCTACACACTTAGACATACACGCAACATGAAAGCTTTTCGACTTACAACGTGTTGTTTAGGAAAAACAAGATAATTTCGCACGATGCGGGATTTCCTTAAAACGTGATTTTCTGAAAAATTTTGACGAAAGAAAATTCTCCTTTTGGTTCTCTTTAGATGCTACATGTTAAGACGTACACGCCACAACAATTCTTTTCGAGATACAACGTGTAGTTTTGGAGATACAAGCTAATTTTGTACTATGCGTTATTTCTTCTCGTAAAGAGTTTCCAATGCGTACGTATATGTCTTTACTCTGCAAAACTGTATTTCCTTATGAAGTGGTATTCTTCCATATCCTTTCGAGAGAAAACTGTCCTGTGCCTTCTCTTTTGAGGCTACACACTTAGACATACACGCAACATGAAAGCTTTTCGACTTACAACGTGTTGTTTAGGAAAAACAAGATAATTTCGCACGATGCGGGATTTCCTTAAAACGTGATTTTCTGAAAAATTTTGACGAAAGAAAATTCTCCTTTTGGTTCTCTTTAGATGCTACATGTTAAGACGTACACGCCACAACAATTCTTTTCGAGATACAACGTGTAGTTTTGGAGATACAAGCTAATTTTGTACTATGCGTTATTTCTTCTCGTGAAGAGTTTCCAATGCGTACGTATATGTCTTTACTCTTCAAAACTGTATTTCCTTATGAAGTGGTATTCTTCCATATCCTTTCGAGAGAAAACTGTCCTGTGCCTTCTCTTTTGAGGCTACACACTTAGACATACACGCAACATGAAAGCTTTTCGACTTACAACGTGTTGTTTAGGAAAAACAAGATAATTTCGCACGATGCGGGATTTCCTTAAAACGTGATTTTCTGAAAAATTTTGACGAAAGAAAATTCTCCTTTTGGTTCTCTTTAGATGCTACATGTTAAGACGTACACGCCACAACAATTCTTTTCGAGATACAACGTGTAGTTTTGGAGATACAAGCTAATTTTGTACTATGCGTTATTTCTTCTCGTAAAGAGTTTCCAATGCGTACGTATATGTCTTTACTCTGCAAAACTGTATTTCCTTATGAAGTGGTATTCTTCCATATCCTTTCGAGAGAAAACTGTCCTGTGCCTTCTCTTTTGAGGCTACACACTTAGACATACACGCAACATGAAAGCTTTTCGACTTACAACGTGTTGTTTAGGAAAAACAAGATAATTTCGCACGATGCGGGATTTCCTTAAAACGTGATTTTCTGAAAAATTTTGACGAAAGAAAATTCTCCTTTTGGTTCTCTTTAGATGCTACATGTTAAGACGTACACGCCACAACAATTCTTTTCGAGATACAACGTGTAGTTTTGGAGATACAAGCTAATTTTGTACTATGCGTTATTTCTTCTCGTAAAGCGTTTCCAATGCGCACGTATATGTCTTTACTCTGCAAAACTGTATTTCCTTATGAAGTGGTATTCTTCCATATCCTTTCGAGAGAAAACTGTCCTGTGCCTTCTCTTTTGAGGCTACACACTTAGACATACACGCAACATGAAAGCTTTTCGACTTACAACGTGTTGTTTAGGAAAAACAAGATAATTTCGCACGATGCGGGATTTCCTTAAAACGTGATTTTCTGAAAAATTTTGACGAAAGAAAATTCTCCTTTTGGTTCTCTTTAGATGCTACATGTTAAGACGTACACGCCACAACAATTCTTTTCGAGATACAACGTGTAGTTTGGGAGATACAAGCTAATTTTGTACTATGCGTTATTTCTTCTCGTAAAGAGTTTCCAATGCGTACGTATATGTCTTTACTCTGCAAAACTGTATTTCCTTATGAAGTGGTATTCTTACATATCCTTTCGAGAGAAAACTGTCCTGTGCCTTCTCTTTTGAGGCTACACTCTTAGACATACACGCAACATGAAAGCTTTTCGACTTACAACGTGTTGTTTAGGAAAAACAAGATAATTTCGCACGATGCGGGATTTCCTTAAAACGTGATTTTCTGAAAAATTTTGACGAAAGAAAATTCTCCTTTTGGTTCTCTTTAGATGCTACATGTTAAGACGTACACGCCACAACAATTCTTTTCGAGATACAACGTGTAGTTTTGGAGATACAAGCTAATTTTGTACTATGCGTTATTTCTTCTCGTAAAGAGTTTCCAATGCGTACGTATATGTCTTTACTCTGCAAAACTGTATTTCCTTATGAAGTGGTATTCTTCCATATCCTTTCGAGAGAAAACTGTCCTGTGCCTTCTCTTTTGAGGCTACACACTTAGACATACACGCAACATGAAAGCTTTTCGACTTACAACGTGTTGTTTAGGAAAAACAAGATAATTTCGCACGATGCAGGATTTCCTTAAAACGTGATTTTCTGAAAAATTTTGACGAAAGAAAATTCTCCTTTTGGTTCTCTTTAGATGCTACATGTTAAGACGTACACGCCACAACAATTCTTTTCGAGATACAACGTGTAGTTTTGGAGATACAAGCTAATTTTGTACTATGCGTTATTTCTTCTCGTAAAGAGTTTCCAATGCGTACGTATATGTCTTTACTCTGCAAAACTGTATTTCCTTATGAAGTGGTATTCTTCCATATCCTTTCGAGAGAAAACTGTCCTGTGCCTTTTCTTTTGAGGCTACACACTTAGACATACACGCAACATGAAAGCTTTTCGACTTACAACGTGTTGTTTAGGAAAAACAAGATAATTTCGCACGATGCGGGATTTCCTTAAAACATGATTTTCTGAAAAATTTTGACGAAAGAAAATTCTCCTTTTGGTTCTCTTTAGATGCTACATGTTAAGACGTACACGCCACAACAATTCTTTTCGAGATACAACGTGTAGTTTTGGAGATACAAGCTAATTTTGTACTATGCGTTATTTCTTCTCGTAAAGAGTTTCCAATGCGTACGTATATGTCTTTACTCTGCAAAACTGTATTTCCTTATGAAGTGGTATTCTTCCATATCCTTTCGAGAGAAAACTGTCCTGTGCCTTCTCTTTTGAGGCTACACACTTAGACATACACGCAACATGAAAGCTTTTCGACTTACAACGTGTTGTTTAGGAAAAACAAGATAATTTCGCACGATGCGGGATTTCCTTAAAACGTGATTTTCTGAAAAATTTTGACGAAAGAAAATTCTCCTTTTGGTTCTCTTTAGATGCTACATGTTAAGACGTACACGCCACAACAATTCTTTTCGAGATACAACGTGTAGTTTTGGAGATACAAGCTAATTTTGTACTATGCGTTATTTCTTCTCGTAAAGAGTTTCCAATGCGTACGTATATGTCTTTACTCTGCAAAACTGTATTTCCTTATGAAGTGGTATTCTTCCATATCCTTTCGAGAGAAAACTGTCCTGTGCCTTCTCTTTTGAGGCTACACACTTAGACATACACGCAACATGAAAGCTTTTCGACTTACAACGTGTTGTTTAGGAAAAACAAGATAATTTCGCACGATGCGGGATTTCCTTAAAACGTGATTTTCTGAAAAATTTTGACGAAAGAAAATTCTCCTTTTGGTTCTCTTTAGATGCTACATGTTAAGACGTACACGCCACAACAATTCTTTTCGAGATACAACGTGTAGTTTTGGAGATACAAGCTAATTTTGTACTATGCGTTATTTCTTCTCGTAAAGAGTTTCCAATGCGTACGTATATGTCTTTACTCTGCAAAACTGTATTTCCTTATGAACTGGTATTCTTCCATATCCTTTCGAGAGAAAACTGTCCTGTGCCTTCTCTTTTGAGGCTACACACTTAGACATACACGCAACATGAAAGCTTTTCGACTTACAACGTGTTGTTTAGGAAAAACAAGATAATTTCGCACGATGCGGGATTTCCTTAAAACGTGATTTTCTGAAAAATTTTGACGAAAGAAAATTCTCCTTTTGGTTCTCTTTAGATGCTACATGTTAAGACGTACACGCCACAACAATTCTTTTCGAGATACAACGTGTAGTTTTGGAGATACAAGCTAATTTTGTACTATGCGTTATTTCTTCTCGTAAAGAGTTTCCAATGCGTACGTATATGTCTTTACTCTGCAAAACTGTATTTCCTTATGAAGTGGTATTCTTACATATCCTTTCGAGAGAAAACTGTCCTGTGCCTTCTCTTTTGAGGCTACACACTTAGACATACACGCAACATGAAAGCTTTTCGACTTACAACGTGTTGTTTAGGAAAAACAAGATAATTTCGCACGATGCGGGATTTCCTTAAAACGTGATTTTCTGAAAAATTTTGACGAAAGAAAATTCTCCTTTTGGTTCTCTTTAGATGCTACATGTTAAGACGTACACGCCAAAACAATTCTTTTCGAGATACAACGTGTAGTTTTGGAGATACAAGCTAATTTTGTACTATGCGTTATTTCTTCTCGTAAAGCGTTTCCAATGCGCACGTATATGTCTTTACTCTGCAAAACTGTATTTCCTTATGAAGTGGTATTCTTCCATATCCTTTCGAGAGAAAACTGTCCTGTGCCTTCTCTTTTGAGGCTACACACTTAGACATACACGCAACATGAAAGCTTTTCGACTTACAACGTGTTGTTGAGGAAAAACAAGATAATTTCGCACGATGCGGGATTTCCTTAAAACGTGATTTTCTGAAAAATTTTGACGAAAGAAAATTCTCCTTTTGGTTCTCTTTAGATGCTACATGTTAAGACGTACACGCCACAACAATTCTTTTCGAGATACAACGTGTAGTTTTGGAGATACAAGCTAATTTTGTACTATGCGTTATTTCTTCTCGTAAAGAGTTTCCAATGCGTACGTATATGTCTTTACTCTGCAAAACTGTATTTCCTTATGAAGTGGTATTCTTCCATATCCTTTCGAGAGAAAACTGTCCTGTGCCTTCTCTTTTGAGGCTACACACTTAGACATACACGCAACATGAAAGCTTTTCGACTTACAACGTGTTGTTTAGGAAAAACAAGATAATTTCGCACGATGCGGGATTTCCTTAAAACGTGATTTTCTGAAAAATTTTGACGAAAGAAAATTCTCCTTTTGGTTCTCTTTAGATGCTACATGTTAAGACGTACACGCCACAACAATTCTTTTCGAGATACAACGTGTAGTTTTGGAGATACAAGCTAATTTTGTACTATGCGTTATTTCTTCTCGTAAAGAGTTTCCAATGCGTACGTATATGTCTTTACTCTGCAAAACTGTATTTCCTTATGAAGTGGTATTCTTACATATCCTTTCGAGAGAAAACTGTCCTGTGCCTTCTCTTTTGAGGCTACACACTTAGACATACACGCAACATGAAAGCTTTTCGACTTACAACGTGTTGTTTAGGAAAAACAAGATAATTTCGCACGATGCGGGATTTCCTTAAAACGTGATTTTCTGAAAAATTTTGACGAAAGAAAATTCTCCTTTTGGTTCTCTTTAGATGCTACATGTTAAGACGTACACGCCACAACAATTCTTTTCGAGATACAACGTGTAGTTTTGGAGATACAAGCTAATTTTGTACTATGCGTTATTTCTTCTCGTAAAGCGTTTCCAATGCGCACGTATATGTCTTTACTCTGCAAAACTGTATTTCCTTATGAAGTGGTATTCTTCCATATCCTTTCGAGAGAAAACTGTCCTGTGCCTTCTCTTTTGAGGCTACACACTTAGACATACACGCAACATGAAAGCTTTTCGACTTACAACGTGTTGTTGAGGAAAAACAAGATAATTTCGCACGATGCGGGATTTCCTTAAAACGTGATTTTCTGAAAAATTTTGACGAAAGAAAATTCTCCTTTTGGTTCTCTTTAGATGCTACATGTTAAGACGTACACGCCACAACAATTCTTTTCGAGATACAACGTGTAGTTTTGGAGATACAAGCTAATTTTGTACTATGCGTTATTTCTTCTCGTAAAGAGTTTCCAATGCGTACGTATATGTCTTTACTCTGCAAAACTGTATTTCCTTATGAAGTGGTATTCTTACATATCCTTTCGAGAGAAAACTGTCCTGTGCCTTCTCTTTTGAGGCTACACACTTAGACATACACGCAACATGAAAGCTTTTCGACTTACAACGTGTTGTTTAGGAAAAACAAGATAATTTCGCACGATGCGGGATTTCCTTAAAACGTGATTTTCTGAAAAATTTTGACGAAAGAAAATTCTCCTTTTGGTTCTCTTTAGATGCTACATGTTAAGACGTACACGCCACAACAATTCTTTTCGAGATACAACGTGTAGTTTTGGAGATACAAGCTAATTTTGTACTATGCGTTATTTCTTCTCGTAAAGAGTTTCCAATGCGTACGTATATGTCTTTACTCTGCAAAACTGTATTTCCTTATGAAGTGGTATTCTTCCATATCCTTTCGAGAGAAAACTGTCCTGTGCCTTCTCTTTTGAGGCTACACACTTAGAAATACACGCAACATGAAAGCTTTTCGACTTACAACGTGTTGTTTAGGAAAAACAAGATAATTTCGCACGATGCGGGATTTCCTTAAAACGTGATTTTCTGAAAAATTTTGACGAAAGAAAATTCTCCTTTTGGTTCTCTTTAGATGCTACATGTTAAGACGTACACGCCACAACAATTCTTTTCGAGATACAACGTGTAGTTTTGGAGATACAAGCTAATTTTGTACTATGCGTTATTTCTTCTCGTAAAGAGTTTCCAATGCGTACGTATATGTCTTTACTCTGCAAAACTGTATTTCCTTATGAAGTGGTATTCTTCCATATCCTTTCGAGAGAAAACTGTCCTGTGCCTTCTCTTTTGAGGCTACACACTTAGACATACACGCAACATGAAAGCTTTTCGACTTACAACGTGTTGTTTAGGAAAAACAAGATAATTTCGCACGATGCGGGATTTCCTTAAAACGTGATTTTCTGAAAAATTTTGACGAAAGAAAATTCTCCTTTTGGTTCTCTTTAGATGCTACATGTTAAGACGTACACGCCACAACAATTCTTTTCGAGATACAACGTGTAGTTTTGGAGATACAAGCTAATTTTGTACTATGCGTTATTTCTTCTCGTAAAGAGTTTCCAATGCGTACGTATATGTCTTTACTCTGCAAAACTGTATTTCCTTATGAAGTGGTATTCTTACATATCCTTTCGAGAGAAAACTGTCCTGTGCCTTCTCTTTTGAGGCTACACACTTAGACATACACGCAACATGAAAGCTTTTCGACTTACAACGTGTTGTTTAGGAAAAACAAGATAATTTCGCACGATGCGGGATTTCCTTAAAACGTGATTTTCTGAAAAATTTTGACGAAAGAAAATTCTCCTTTTGGTTCTCTTTAGATGCTACATGTTAAGACGTACACGCCAAAACAATTCTTTTCGAGATACAACGTGTAGTTTTGGAGATACAAGCTAATTTTGTACTATGCGTTATTTCTTCTCGTAAAGCGTTTCCAATGCGCACGTATATGTCTTTACTCTGCAAAACTGTATTTCCTTATGAAGTGGTATTCTTCCATATCCTTTCGAGAGAAAACTGTCCTGTGCCTTCTCTTTTGAGGCTACACACTTAGACATACACGCAACATGAAAGCTTTTCGACTTACAACGTGTTGTTGAGGAAAAACAAGATAATTTCGCACGATGCGGGATTTCCTTAAAACGTGATTTTCTGAAAAATTTTGACGAAAGAAAATTCTCCTTTTGGTTCTCTTTAGATGCTACATGTTAAGACGTACACGCCACAACAATTCTTTTCGAGATACAACGTGTAGTTTTGGAGATACAAGCTAATTTTGTACTATGCGTTATTTCTTCTCGTAAAGAGTTTCCAATGCGTACGTATATGTCTTTACTCTGCAAAACTGTATTTCCTTATGAAGTGGTATTCTTCCATATCCTTTCGAGAGAAAACTGTCCTGTGCCTTCTCTTTTGAGGCTACACACTTAGAAATACACGCAACATGAAAGCTTTTCGACTTACAACGTGTTGTTTAGGAAAAACAAGATAATTTCGCACGATGCGGGATTTCCTTAAAACGTGATTTTCTGAAAAATTTTGACGAAAGAAAATTCTCCTTTTGGTTCTCTTTAGATGCTACATGTTAAGACGTACACGCCACAACAATTCTTTTCGAGATACAACGTGTAGTTTTGGAGATACAAGCTAATTTTGTACTATGCGTTATTTCTTCTCGTAAAGAGTTTCCAATGCGTACGTATATGTCTTTACTCTGCAAAACTGTATTTCCTTATGAAGTGGTATTCTTCCATATCCTTTCGAGAGAAAACTGTCCTGTGCCTTCTCTTTTGAGGCTACACACTTAGACATACACGCAACATGAAAGCTTTTCGACTTACAACGTGTTGTTTAGGAAAAACAAGATAATTTCGCACGATGCGGGATTTCCTTAAAACGTGATTTTCTGAAAAATTTTGACGAAAGAAAATTCTCCTTTTGGTTCTCTTTAGATGCTACATGTTAAGACGTACACGCCACAACAATTCTTTTCGAGATACAACGTGTAGTTTTGGAGATACAAGCTAATTTTGTACTATGCGTTATTTCTTCTCGTAAAGAGTTTCCAATGCGTACGTATATGTCTTTACTCTGCAAAACTGTATTTCCTTATGAAGTGGTATTCTTACATATCCTTTCGAGAGAAAACTGTCCTGTGCCTTCTCTTTTGAGGCTACACACTTAGACATACACGCAACATGAAAGCTTTTCGACTTACAACGTGTTGTTTAGGAAAAACAAGATAATTTCGCACGATGCGGGATTTCCTTAAAACGTGATTTTCTGAAAAATTTTGACGAAAGAAAATTCTCCTTTTGGTTCTCTTTAGATGCTACATGTTAAGACGTACACGCCAAAACAATTCTTTTCGAGATACAACGTGTAGTTTTGGAGATACAAGCTAATTTTGTACTATGCGTTATTTCTTCTCGTAAAGCGTTTCCAATGCGCACGTATATGTCTTTACTCTGCAAAACTGTATTTCCTTATGAAGTGGTATTCTTCCATATCCTTTCGAGAGAAAACTGTCCTGTGCCTTCTCTTTTGAGGCTACACACTTAGACATACACGCAACATGAAAGCTTTTCGACTTACAACGTGTTGTTGAGGAAAAACAAGATAATTTCGCACGATGCGGGATTTCCTTAAAACGTGATTTTCTGAAAAATTTTGACGAAAGAAAATTCTCCTTTTGGTTCTCTTTAGATGCTACATGTTAAGACGTACACGCCACAACAATTCTTTTCGAGATACAACGTGTAGTTTTGGAGATACAAGCTAATTTTGTACTATGCGTTATTTCTTCTCGTAAAGAGTTTCCAATGCGTACGTATATGTCTTTACTCTGCAAAACTGTATTTCCTTATGAAGTGGTATTCTTACATATCCTTTCGAGAGAAAACTGTCCTGTGCCTTCTCTTTTGAGGCTACACACTTAGACATACACGCAACATGAAAGCTTTTCGACTTACAACGTGTTGTTTAGGAAAAACAAGATAATTTCGCACGATGCGGGATTTCCTTAAAACGTGATTTTCTGAAAAATTTTGACGAAAGAAAATTCTCCTTTTGGTTCTCTTTAGATGCTACATGTTAAGACGTACACGCCACAACAATTCTTTTCGAGATACAACGTGTAGTTTTGGAGATACAAGCTAATTTTGTACTATGCGTTATTTCTTCTCGTAAAGAGTTTCCAATGCGTACGTATATGTCTTTACTCTGCAAAACTGTATTTCCTTATGAAGTGGTATTCTTCCATATCCTTTCGAGAGAAAACTGTCCTGTGCCTTCTCTTTTGAGGCTACACACTTAGACATACACGCAACATGAAAGCTTTTCGACTTACAACGTGTTGTTTAGGAAAAACAAGATAATTTCGCACGATGCGGGATTTCCTTAAAACGTGATTTTCTGAAAAATTTTGACGAAAGAAAATTCTCCTTTTGGTTCTCTTTAGATGCTACATGTTAAGACGTACACGCCACAACAATTCTTTTCGAGATACAACGTGTAGTTTTGGAGATACAAGCTAATTTTGTACTATGCGTTATTTCTTCTCGTAAAGAGTTTCCAATGCGTACGTATATGTCTTTACTCTGCAAAACTGTATTTCCTTATGAAGTGGTATTCTTCCATATCCTTTCGAGAGAAAACTGTCCTGTGCCTTCTCTTTTGAGGCTACACACTTAGACATACACGCAACATGAAAGCTTTTCGACTTACAACGTGTTGTTTAGGAAAAACAAGATAATTTCGCACGATACGGGATTTCCTTAAAACGTGATTTTCTGAAAAATTTTGACGAAAGAAAATTCTCCTTTTGGTTCTCTTTAGATGCTACATGTTAAGACGTACACGCCACAACAATTCTTTTCGAGATACAACGTGTAGTTTTGGAGATACAAGCTAATTTTTTACTATGCGTTATTTCTTCTCGTAAAGAGTTTCCAATGCGTACGTATATGTCTTTACTCTGCAAATCTGTATTTCCTTATGAAGTGGTATTCTTACATATCCTTTCGAGAGAAAACTGTCCTGTGCCTTCTCTTTTGAGGCTACACACTTAGACATACACGCAACATGAAAGCTTTTCGACTTACAACGTGTTGTTTAGGAAAAACAAGATAATTTCGCACGATGCGGGATTTCCTTAAAACGTGATTTTCTGAAAAATTTTGACGAAAGAAAATTCTCCTTTTGGTTCTCTTTAGATGCTACATGTTAAGACGTACACGCCACAACAATTCTTTTCGAGATACAACGTGTAGTTTTGGAGATACAAGCTAATTTTGTACTATGCGTTATTTCTTCTCGTAAAGAGTTTCCAATGCGTACGTATATGTCTTTACTCTGCAAAACTGTATTTCCTTATGAAGTGGTATTCTTCCATATCCTTTCGAGAGAAAACTGTCCTGTGCCTTCTCTTTTGAGGCTACACACTTAGACATACACGCAACATGAAAGCTTTTCGACTTACAACGTGTTGTTTAGGAAAAACAAGATAATTTCGCACGATGCGGGATTTCCTTAAAACGTGATTTTCTGAAAAATTTTGACGAAAGAAAATTCTCCTTTTGGTTCTCTTTAGATGCTACATGTTAAGACGTACACGCCACAACAATTCTTTTCGAGATACAACGTGTAGTTTTGGAGATACAAGCTAATTTTTTACTATGCGTTATTTCTTCTCGTAAAGAGTTTCCAATGCGTACGTATATGTCTTTACTCTGCAAAACTGTATTTCCTTATGAAGTGGTATTCTTCCATACCCTTTCGAGAGAAAACTGTCCTGTGCCTTCTCTTTTGAGGCTACACACTTAGACATACACGCAACATGAAAGCTTTTCGACTTACAACGTGTTGTTTAGGAAAAACAAGATACTTTCGCACGATGCGGGATTTCCTTAAAACGTGATTTTCTGAAAAATTTTGACGAAAGAAAATTCTCCTTTTGGTTCTCTTTAGATGCTACATGTTAAGACGTACACGCCACAACAATTCTTTTCGAGATACAACGTGTAGTTTTGGAGATACAAGCTAATTTTGTACTATGCGTTATTTCTTCTCGTAAAGAGTTTCCAATGCGTACGTATATGTCTTTACTCTGCAAAACTGTATTTCCTTATGAAGTGGTATTCTTCCATATCCTTTCGAGAGAAAACTGTCCTGTGCCTTCTCTTTTGAGGCTACACACTTAGACATACACGCAACATGAAAGCTTTTCGGCTTACAACGTGTTGTTTAGGAAAAACAAGATAATTTCGCACGATGCGGGATTTCCTTAAAACGTGATTTTCTGAAAAATTTTGACGAAAGAAAATTCTCCTTTTGGTTCTCTTTAGATGCTACATGTTAAGACGTACACGCCACAACAATTCTTTTCGAGATACAACGTGTAGTTTTGGAGATACAAGCTAATTTTGTACTATGCGTTATTTCTTCTCGTAAAGAGTTTCCAATGCGTACGTATATGTCTTTACTCTGCAAAACTGTATTTCCTTATGAAGTGGTATTCTTCCATATCCTTTCGAGAGAAAACTGTCCTGTGCCTTCTCTTTTGAGGCTACACACTTAGACATACACGCAACATGAAAGCTTTTCGACTTACAACGTGTTGTTTAGGAAAAACAAGATAATTTCGCACGATGCGGGATTTCCTTAAAACGTGATTTTCTGAAAAATTTTGACGAAAGAAATTTCTCCTTTTGCTTCTCTTTAGATGCTACATGTTAAGACGTACACGCCACAACAATTCTTTTCGAGATACAACGTGTAGTTTTGGAGATACAAGCTAATTTTGTACTGTGCGTTATTTCTTCTCGTAAAGAGTTTCCAATGCGTACGTATATGTCTTTACTCTGCAAAACTGTATTTCCTTATGAAGTGGTATTCTTCCATATCCTTTCGAGAGAAAACTGTCCTGTGCCTTCTCTTTTGAGGCTACACACTTAGACATACACGCAACATGAAAGCTTTTCGACTTACAACGTGTTGTTTAGGAAAAACAAGATAATTTCGCACGATGCGGGATTTCCTTAAAACGTGATTTTCTGAAAAATTTTGACGAAAGAAAATTCTCCTTTTGGTTCTCTTTAGATGCTACATGTTAAGACGTACACGCCACAACAATTCTTTTCGAGATACAACGTGTAGTTTTGGAGATACAAGCTAATTTTGTACTATGCGTTATTTCTTCTCGTAAAGAGTTTCCAATGCGTACGTATATGTCTTTACTCTGCAAAACTGTATTTCCTTATGAAGTGGTATTCTTCCATATCCTTTCGAGAGAAAACTGTCCTGTGCCTTCTCTTTTGAGGCTACACACTTAGACATACACGCAACATGAAAGCTTTTCGACTTACAACGTGTTGTTTAGGAAAAACAAGATAATTTCGCACGATGCGGGATTTCCTTAAAACGTGATTTTCTGAAAAATTTTGACGAAAGAAAATTCTCCTTTTGGTTCTCTTTAGATGCTACATGTTAAGACGTACACGCCACAACAATTCTTTTCGAGATACAACGTGTAGTTTTGGAGATACAAGCTAATTTTGTACTATGCGTTATTTCTTCTCGTAAAGAGTTTCCAATGCGTACGTATATGTCTTTACTCTGCAAAACTGTATTTCCTTATGAAGTGGTATTCTTCCATACCCTTTCGAGAGAAAACTGTCCTGTGCCTTCTCTTTTGAGGCTACACACTTAGACATACACGCAACATGAAAGCTTTTCGACTTACAACGTGTTGTTTAGGAAAAACAAGATAATTTCGCACGATGCGGGATTTCCTTAAAACGTGATTTTCTGAAAAATTTTGACGAAAGAAAATTCTCCTTTTGGTTCTCTTTAGATGCTACATGTTAAGACGTACACGCCACAACAATTCTTTTCGAGATACAACGTGTAGTTTTGGAGATACAAGCTAATTTTGTACTATGCGTTATTTCTTCTCGTAAAGAGTTTCCAATGCGTACGTATATGTCTTTACTCTGCAAAACTGTATTTCCTTATGAAGTGGTATTCTTCCATATCCTTTCGAGAGAAAACTGTCCTGTGCCTTCTCTTTTGAGGCTACACACTTAGACATACACGCAACATGAAAGCTTTTCGGCTTACAACGTGTTGTTTAGGAAAAACAAGATAATTTCGCACGATGCGGGATTTCCTTAAAACGTGATTTTCTGAAAAATTTTGACGAAAGAAAATTCTCCTTTTGGTTCTCTTTAGATGCTACATGTTAAGACGTACACGCCACAACAATTCTTTTCGAGATACAACGTGTAGTTTTGGAGATACAAGCTAATTTTGTACTATGCGTTATTTCTTCTCGTAAAGAGTTTCCAATGAGTACGTATATGTCTTTACTCTGCAAAACTGTATTTCCTTATGAAGTGGTATTCTTCCATATCCTTTCGAGAGAAAACTGTCCTGTGCTTTCTCTTTTGAGGCTACACACTTAGACATACACGCAACATGAAAGCTTTTCGACTTACAACGTGTTGTTTAGGAAAACAAGATAATTTCGCACGATGCGGGATTTCCTTAAAACGTGATTTTCTGAAAAATTTTGACGAAAGAAAATTCTCCTTTTGGTTCTCTTTAGATGCTACATGTTAAGACGTACACGCCACAACAATTCTTTTCGAGATACAACGTGTAGTTTTGGAGATACAAGCTAATTTTGTACTATGCGTTATTTCTTCTCGTAAAGAGTTTCCAATGCGTACGTATATGTCTTTACTCTGCAAAACTGTATTTCCTTATGAAGTGGTATTCTTCCATACCCTTTCGAGAGAAAACTGTCCTGTGCCTTCTCTTTTGAGGCTACACACTTAGACATACACGCAACATGAAAGCTTTTCGACTTACAACGTGTTGTTTAGGAAAAACAAGATAATTTCGCACGATGCGGGATTTCCTTAAAACGTGATTTTCTGAAAAATTTTGACGAAAGAAAATTCTCCTTTTGGTTCTCTTTAGATGCTACATGTTAAGACGTACACGCCACAACAATTCTTTTCGAGATACAACGTGTAGTTTTGGAGATACAAGCTAATTTTGTACTATGCGTTATTTCTTCTCGTAAAGAGTTTCCAATGCGTACGTATATGTCTTTACTCTGCAAAACTGTATTTCCTTATGAAGTGGTATTCTTCCATATCCTTTCGAGAGAAAACTGTCCTGTGCCTTCTCTTTTGAGGCTACACACTTAGACATACACGCAACATGAAAGCTTTTCGACTTACAACGTGTTGTTTAGGAAAAACAAGATAATTTCGCACGATGCGGGATTTCCTTAAAACGTGATTTTCTGAAAAATTTTGACGAAAGAAAATTCTCTTTTTGGTTCTCTTTAGATGCTACATGTTAAGACGTACACGCCACAACAATTCTTTTCGAGTTACAACGTGTAGTTTTGGAGATACAAGCTAATTTTGTACTGTGCGTTATTTCTTCTCGTAAAGAGTTTCCAATGCGTACGTATATGTCTTTACTCTGCAAAACTGTATTTCCTTATGAAGTGGTATTCTTCCATATCCTTTCGAGAGAAAACTGTCCTGTGCCTTCTCTTTTGAGGCTACACACTTAGACATACACGCAACATGAAAGCTTTTCGACTTACAACGTGTTGTTTAGGAAAAACAAGATAATTTCGCACGATGCGGGATTTCCTTAAAACGTGATTTTCTGAAAAATTTTGACGAAAGAAAATTCTCCTTTTGGTTCTCTTTAGATGCTACATGTTAAGACGTACACGCCACAACAATTCTTTTCGAGATACAACGTGTAGTTTTGGAGATACAAGCTAATTTTGTACTGTGCGTTATTTCTTCTCGTAAAGAGTTTCCAATGCGTACGTATATGTCTTTACTCTGCAAAACTGTATTTCCTTATGAAGTGGTATTCTTCCATATCCTTTCGAGAGAAAACTGTCCTGTGCCTTCTCTTTTGAGGCTACACACTTAGACATACACGCAACATGAAAGCTTTTCGACTTACAACGTGTTGTTTAGGAAAAACAAGATAATTTCGCACGATGCGGGATTTCCTTAAAACGTGATTTTCTGAAAAATTTTGACGAAAGAAAATTCTCCTTTTGGTTCTCTTTAGATGCTACATGTTAAGACGTACACGCCACAACAATTCTTTTCGAGATACAACGTGTAGTTTTGGAGATACAAGCTAATTTTGTACTATGCGTTATTTCTTCTCGTAAAGAATTTCCAATGCGTACGTATATGTCTTTACTCTGCAAAACTGTATTTCCTTATGAAGTGGTATTCTTCCATATCCTTTCGAGAGAAAACTGTCCTGTGCCTTCTCTTTTGAGGCTACACACTTAGACATACACGCAACATGAAAGCTTTTCGACTTACAACGTGTTGTTGAGGAAAAACAAGATAATTTCGCACGATGCGGGATTTCCTTAAAACGTGATTTTCTGAAAAATTTTGACGAAAGAAAATTCTCCTTTTGGTTCTCTTTAGATGCTACATGTTAAGACGTACACGCCACAACAATTCTTTTCGAGATACAACGTGTAGTTTTGGAGATACAAGCTAATTTTGTACTATGCGTTATTTCTTCTCGTAAAGAGTTTCCAATGCGTACGTATATGTCTTTACTCTGCAAAACTGTATTTCCTTATGAAGTGGTATTCTTCCATATCCTTTCGAGAGAAAACTGTCCTGTGCCTTCTCTTTTGAGGCTACACACTTAGACATACACGCAACATGAAAGCTTTTCGACTTACAACGTGTTGTTTAGGAAAAACAAGATAATTTCGCACGATGCGGGATTTCCTTAAAACGTGATTTTCTGAAAAATTTTGACGAAAGAAAATTCTCCTTTTGGTTCTCTTTAGATGCTACATGTTAAGACGTACACGCCACAACAATTCTTTTCGAGATACAACGTGTAGTTTTGGAGATACAAGCTAATTTTGTACTATGCGTTATTTCTTCTCGTAAAGAGTTTCCAATGCGTACGTATATGTCTTTACTCTGCAAAACTGTATTTCCTTATGAAGTGGTATTCTTCCATATCCTTTCGAGAGAAAACTGTCCTGTGCCTTCTCTTTTGAGGCTACACACTTAGACATACACGCAACATGAAAGCTTTTCGGCTTACAACGTGTTGTTTAGGAAAAACAAGATAATTTCGCACGATGCGGGATTTCCTTAAAACGTGATTTTCTGAAAAATTTTGACGAAAGAAAATTCTCCTTTTGGTTCTCTTTAGATGCTACATGTTAAGACGTACACGCCACAACAATTCTTTTCGAGATACAACGTGTAGTTTTGGAGATACAAGCTAATTTTGTACTATGCGTTATTCTTCTCGTAAAGAGTTTCCAATGAGTACGTATATGTCTTTACTCTGCAAAACTGTATTTCCTTATGAAGTGGTATTCTTCCATATCCTTTCGAGAGAAAAACTGTCCTGTGCTTTCTCTTTTGAGGCTACACACTTAGACATACACGCAACATGAAAGCTTTTCGACTTACAACGTGTTGTTTAGGAAAACAAGATAATTTCGCACGATGCGGGATTTCCTTAAAACGTGATTTTCTGAAAAATTTTGACGAAAGAAAATTCTCCTTTTGGTTCTCTTTAGATGCTACATGTTAAGACGTACACGCCACAAACAATTCTTTTCGAGATACAACGTGTAGTTTTGGAGATACAAGCTAATTTTGTACTATGCGTTATTTCTTCTCGTAAAGAGTTTCCAATGCGTACGTATATGTCTTTACTCTGCAAAACTGTATTTCCTTATGAAGTGGTATTCTTCCATACCCTTTCGAGAGAAAACTGTCCTGTGCCTTCTCTTTTGAGGCTACACACTTAGACATACACGCAACATGAAAGCTTTTCGACTTACAACGTGTTGTTTAGGAAAAACAAGATAATTTCGCACGATGCGGGATTTCCTTAAAACGTGATTTTCTGAAAAATTTTGACGAAAGAAAATTCTCCTTTTGGTTCTCTTTAGATGCTACATGTTAAGACGTACACGCCACAACAATTCTTTTCGAGATACAACGTGTAGTTTTGGAGATACAAGCTAATTTTGTACTATGCGTTATTTCTTCTCGTAAAGAGTTTCCAATGCGTACGTATATGTCTTTACTCTGCAAAACTGTATTTCCTTATGAAGTGGTATTCTTCCATACCCTTTCGAGAGAAAACTGTCCTGTGCCTTCTCTTTTGAGGCTACACACTTAGACATACACGCAACATGAAAGCTTTTCGACTTACAACGTGTTGTTTAGGAAAAACAAGATAATTTCGCACGATGCGGGATTTCCTTAAAACGTGATTTTCTGAAAAATTTTGACGAAAGAAAATTCTCCTTTTGGTTCTCTTTAGATGCTACATGTTAAGACGTACACGCCACAACAATTCTTTTCGAGATACAACGTGTAGTTTTGGAGATACAAGCTAATTTTGTACTATGCGTTATTTCTTCTCGTAAAGAGTTTCCAATGCGTACGTATATGTCTTTACTCTGCAAAACTGTATTTCCTTATGAAGTGGTATTCTTCCATATCCTTTCGAGAGAAAACTGTCCTGTGCCTTCTCTTTTGAGGCTACACACTTAGACATACACGCAACATGAAAGCTTTTCGACTTACAACGTGTTGTTGAGGAAAAACAAAATAATTTCGCACGATGCGGGATTTCCTTAAAACGTGATTTTCTGAAAAATTTTGACGAAAGAAAATTCTCCTTTTGGTTCTCTTTAGATGCTACATGTTAAGACGTACACGCCACAACAATTCTTTTCGAGATACAACGTGTAGTTTTGGAGATACAAGCTAATTTTGTACTATGCGTTATTTCTTCTCGTAAAGAGTTTCCAATGCGTACGTATATGTCTTTACTCTGCAAAACTGTATTTCCTTATGAAGTGGTATTCTTCCATATCCTTTCGAGAGAAAACTGTCCTGTGCCTTCTCTTTTGAGGCTACACACTTAGACATACACGCAACATGAAAGCTTTTCGACTTACAACGTGTTGTTTAGGAAAAACAAGATAATTTCGCACGATGCGGGATTTCCTTAAAACGTGATTTTCTGAAAAATTTTGACGAAAGAAAATTCTCTTTTTGGTTCTCTTTAGATGCTACATGTTAAGACGTACACGCCACAACAATTCTTTTCGAGTTACAACGTGTAGTTTTGGAGATACAAGCTAATTTTGTACTATGCGTTATTTCTTCTCGTAAAGAGTTTCCAATGCGTACGTATATGTCTTTACTCTGCAAAACTGTATTTCCTTATGAAGTGGTATTCTTCCATATCCTTTCGAGAGAAAACTGTCCTGTGCCTTCTCTTTTGAGGCTACACACTTAGACATACACGCAACATGAAAGCTTTTCGACTTACAACGTGTTGTTTAGGAAAAACAAGATAATTTCGCACGATGCGGGATTTCCTTAAAACGTGATTTTCTGAAAAATTTTGACGAAAGAAAATTCTCCTTTTGGTTCTCTTTAGATGCTACATGTTAAGACGTACACGCCACAACAATTCTTTTCGAGATACAACGTGTAGTTTTGGAGATACAAGCTAATTTTGTACTGTGCGTTATTTCTTCTCGTAAAGAGTTTCCAATGCGTACGTATATGTCTTTACTCTGCAAAACTGTATTTCCTTATGAAGTGGTATTCTTCCATATCCTTTCGAGAGAAAACTGTCCTGTGCCTTCTCTTTTGAGGCTACACACTTAGACATACACGCAACATGAAAGCTTTTCGACTTACAACGTGTTGTTTAGGAAAAACAAGATAATTTCGCACGATGCGGGATTTCCTTAAAACGTGATTTTCTGAAAAATTTTGACGAAAGAAAATTCTCCTTTTGGTTCTCTTTAGATGCTACATGTTAAGACGTACACGCCACAACAATTCTTTTCGAGATACAACGTGTAGTTTTGGAGATACAAGCTAATTTTGTACTATGTGTTATTTCTTCTCGTAAAGAGTTTCCAATGCGTACGTATATGTCTTTACTCTGCAAAACTGTATTTCCTTATGAAGTGGTATTCTTCCATATCCTTTCGAGAGAAAACTGTCCTGTGCCTTCTCTTTTGAGGCTACACACTTAGACATACACGCAACATGAAAGCTTTTCGACTTACAACGTGTTGTTGAGGAAAAACAAGATAATTTCGCACGATGCGGGATTTCCTTAAAACGTGATTTTCTGAAAAATTTTGACGAAAGAAAATTCTCCTTTTGGTTCTCTTTAGATGCTACATGTTAAGACGTACACGCCACAACAATTCTTTTCGAGATACAACGTGTAGTTTTGGAGATACAAGCTAATTTTGTACTATGCGTTATTTCTTCTCGTAAAGAGTTTCCAATGCGTACGTATATGTCTTTACTCTGCAAAACTGTATTTCCTTATGAAGTGGTATTCTTCCATATCCTTTCGAGAGAAAACTGTCCTGTGCCTTCTCTTTTGAGGCTACACACTTAGACATACACGCAACATGAAAGCTTTTCGACTTACAACGTGTTGTTTAGGAAAAACAAGATAATTTCGCACGATGCGGGATTTCCTTAAAACGTGATTTTCTGAAAAATTTTGACGAAAGAAAATTCTCCTTTTGGTTCTCTTTAGATGCTACATGTTAAGACGTACACGCCACAACAATTCTTTTCGAGATACAACGTGTAGTTTTGGAGATACAAGCTAATTTTGTACTATGCGTTATTTCTTCTCGTAAAGAGTTTCCAATGCGTACGTATATGTCTTTACTCTGCAAAACTGTATTTCCTTATGAAGTGGTATTCTTCCATACCCTTTCGAGAGAAAACTGTCCTGTGCCTTCTCTTTTGAGGCTACACACTTAGACATACACGCAACATGAAAGCTTTTCGACTTACAACGTGTTGTTTAGGAAAAACAAGATAATTTCGCACGATGCGGGATTTCCTTAAAACGTGATTTTCTGAAAAATTTTGACGAAAGAAAATTCTCCTTTTGGTTCTCTTTAGATGCTACATGTTAAGACGTACACGCCACAACAATTCTTTTCGAGATACAACGTGTAGTTTTGGAGATACAAGCTAATTTTGTACTATGCGTTATTTCTTCTCGTAAAGAGTTTCCAATGCGTACGTATATGTCTTTACTCTGCAAAACTGTATTTCCTTATGAAGTGGTATTCTTCCATATCCTTTCGAGAGAAAACTGTCCTGTGCCTTCTCTTTTGAGGCTACACACTTAGACATACACGCAACATGAAAGCTTTTCGGCTTACAACGTGTTGTTTAGGAAAAACAAGATAATTTCGCACGATGCGGGATTTCCTTAAAACGTGATTTTCTGAAAAATTTTGACGAAAGAAAATTCTCCTTTTGGTTCTCTTTAGATGCTACATGTTAAGACGTACACGCCACAACAATTCTTTTCGAGATACAACGTGTAGTTTTGGAGATACAAGCTAATTTTGTACTATGCGTTATTTCTTCTCGTAAAGAGTTTCCAATGAGTACGTATATGTCTTTACTCTGCAAAACTGTATTTCCTTATGAAGTGGTATTCTTCCATATCCTTTCGAGAGAAAACTGTCCTGTGCTTTCTCTTTTGAGGCTACACACTTAGACATACACGCAACATGAAAGCTTTTCGACTTACAACGTGTTGTTTAGGAAAACAAGATAATTTCGCACGATGCGGGATTTCCTTAAAACGTGATTTTCTGAAAAATTTTGACGAAAGAAAATTCTCCTTTTGGTTCTCTTTAGATGCTACATGTTAAGACGTACACGCCACAACAATTCTTTTCGAGATACAACGTGTAGTTTTGGAGATACAAGCTAATTTTGTACTATGCGTTATTTCTTCTCGTAAAGAGTTTCCAATGCGTACGTATATGTCTTTACTCTGCAAAACTGTATTTCCTTATGAAGTGGTATTCTTCCATACCCTTTCGAGAGAAAACTGTCCTGTGCCTTCTCTTTTGAGGCTACACACTTAGACATACACGCAACATGAAAGCTTTTCGACTTACAACGTGTTGTTTAGGAAAAACAAGATAATTTCGCACGATGCGGGATTTCCTTAAAACGTGATTTTCTGAAAAATTTTGACGAAAGAAAATTCTCCTTTTGGTTCTCTTTAGATGCTACATGTTAAGACGTACACGCCACAACAATTCTTTTCGAGATACAACGTGTAGTTTTGGAGATACAAGCTAATTTTGTACTATGCGTTATTTCTTCTCGTAAAGAGTTTCCAATGCGTACGTATATGTCTTTACTCTGCAAAACTGTATTTCCTTATGAAGTGGTATTCTTCCATATCCTTTCGAGAGAAAACTGTCCTGTGCCTTCTCTTTTGAGGCTACACACTTAGACATACACGCAACATGAAAGCTTTTCGACTTACAACGTGTTGTTTAGGAAAAACAAGATAATTTCGCACGATGCGGGATTTCCTTAAAACGTGATTTTCTGAAAAATTTTGACGAAAGAAAATTCTCTTTTTGGTTCTCTTTAGATGCTACATGTTAAGACGTACACGCCACAACAATTCTTTTCGAGATACAACGTGTAGTTTTGGAGATACAAGCTAATTTTGTACTATGCGTTATTTCTTCTCGTAAAGAGTTTCCAATGCGTACGTATATGTCTTTACTCTGCAAAACTGTATTTCCTTATGAAGTGGTATTCTTCCATATCCTTTCGAGAGAAAACTGTCCTGTGCCTTCTCTTTTGAGGCTACACACTTAGACATACACGCAACATGAAAGCTTTTCGACTTACAACGTGTTGTTTAGGAAAAACAAGATAATTTCGCACGATGCGGGATTTCCTTAAAACGTGATTTTCTGAAAAATTTTGACGAAAGAAAATTCTCCTTTTGGTTCTCTTTAGATGCTACATGTTAAGACGTACACGCCACAACAATTCTTTTCGAGATACAACGTGTAGTTTTGGAGATACAAGCTAATTTTGTACTGTGCGTTATTTCTTCTCGTAAAGAGTTTCCAATGCGTACGTATATGTCTTTACTCTGCAAAACTGTATTTCCTTATGAAGTGGTATTCTTCCATATCCTTTCGAGAGAAAACTGTCCTGTGCCTTCTCTTTTGAGGCTACACACTTAGACATACACGCAACATGAAAGCTTTTCGACTTACAACGTGTTGTTTAGGAAAAACAAGATAATTTCGCACGATGCGGGATTTCCTTAAAACGTGATTTTCTGAAAAATTTTGACGAAAGAAAATTCTCCTTTTGGTTCTCTTTAGATGCTACATGTTAAGACGTACACGCCACAACAATTCTTTTCGAGATACAACGTGTAGTTTTGGAGATACAAGCTAATTTTGTACTATGCGTTATTTCTTCTCGTAAAGAGTTTCCAATGCGTACGTATATGTCTTTACTCTGCAAAACTGTATTTCCTTATGAAGTGGTATTCTTCCATATCCTTTCGAGAGAAAACTGTCCTGTGCCTTCTCTTTTGAGGCTACACACTTAGACATACACGCAACATGAAAGCTTTTCGACTTACAACGTGTTGTTGAGGAAAAACAAGATAATTTCGCACGATGCGGGATTTCCTTAAAACGTGATTTTCTGAAAAATTTTGACGAAAGAAAATTCTCCTTTTGGTTCTCTTTAGATGCTACATGTTAAGACGTACACGCCACAACAATTCTTTTCGAGATACAACGTGTAGTTTTGGAGATACAAGCTAATTTTGTACTATGCGTTATTTCTTCTCGTAAAGAGTTTCCAATGCGTACGTATATGTCTTTACTCTGCAAAACTGTATTTCCTTATGAAGTGGTATTCTTCCATATCCTTTCGAGAGAAAACTGTCCTGTGCCTTCTCTTTTGAGGTTACACACTTAGACATACACGCAACATGAAAGCTTTTCGACTTACAACGTGTTGTTGAGGAAAAACAAGATAATTTCGCACGATGCGGGATTTCCTTAAAACGTGATTTTCTGAAAAATTTTGACGAAAGAAAATTCTCCTTTTGGTTCTCTTTAGATGCTACATGTTAAGACGTACACGCCACAACAATTCTTTTCGAGATACAACGTGTAGTTTTGGAGATACAAGCTAATTTTGTACTATGCGTTATTTCTTCTCGTAAAGAGTTTCCAATGCGTACGTATATGTCTTTACTCTGCAAAACTGTATTTCCTTATGAAGTGGTATTCTTCCATATCCTTTCGAGAGAAAACTGTCCTGTGCCTTCTCTTTTGAGGCTACACACTTAGACATACACGCAACATGAAAGCTTATCGACTTACAACGTGTTGTTTAGGAAAAACAAGATAATTTCGCACGATGCGGGATTTCCTTAAAACGTGATTTTCTGAAAAATTTTGACGAAAGAAAATTCTCCTTTTGGTTCTCTTTAGATGCTACATGTTAAGACGTACACGCCACAACAATTCTTTTCGAGATACAACGTGTAGTTTTGGAGATACAAGCTAATTTTGTACTGTGCGTTATTTCTTCTCGTAAAGAGTTTCCAATGCGTACGTATATGTCTTTACTCTGCAAAACTGTATTTCCTTATGAAGTGGTATTCTTCCATATCCTTTCGAGAGAAAACTGTCCTGTGCCTTCTCTTTTGAGGCTACACACTTAGACATACACGCAACATGAAAGCTTTTCGACTTACAACGTGTTGTTTAGGAAAAACAAGATAATTTCGCACGATGCGGGATTTCCTTAAAACGTGATTTTCTGAAAAATTTTGACGAAAGAAAATTCTCCTTTTGGTTCTCTTTAGATGCTACATGTTAAGACGTACACGCCACAACAATTCTTTTCGAGATACAACGTGTAGTTTTGGAGATACAAGCTAATTTTGTACTATGCGTTATTTCTTCTCGTAAAGAGTTTCCAATGCGTACGTATATGTCTTTACTCTGCAAAACTGTATTTCCTTATGAAGTGGTATTCTTCCATATCCTTTCGAGAGAAAACTGTCCTGTGCCTTCTCTTTTGAGGCTACACACTTAGACATACACGCAACATGAAAGCTTTTCTACTTACAACGTGTTGTTGAGGAAAAACAAGATAATTTCGCACGATGCGGGATTTCCTTAAAACGTGATTTTCTGAAAAATTTTGACGAAAGAAAATTCTCCTTTTGGTTCTCTTTAGATGCTACATGTTAAGACGTACACGCCACAACAATTCTTTTCGAGATACAACGTGTAGTTTTGGAGATACAAGCTAATTTTGTACTATGCGTTATTTCTTCTCGTAAAGAGTTTCCAATGCGTACGTATATGTCTTTACTCTGCAAAACTGTATTTCCTTATGAAGTGGTATTCTTCCATATCCTTTCGAGAGAAAACTGTCCTGTGCCTTCTCTTTTGAGGCTACACACTTAGACATACACGCAACATGAAAGCTTTTCGACTTACAACGTGTTGTTTAGGAAAAACAAGATAATTTCGCACGATGCGGGATTTCCTTAAAACGTGATTTTCTGAAAAATTTTGACGAAAGAAAATTCTCCTTTTGGTTCTCTTTAGATGCTACATGTTAAGACGTACACGCCACAACAATTCTTTTCGAGATACAACGTGTAGTTTTGGAGATACAAGCTAATTTTGTACTATGCGTTATTTCTTCTCGTAAAGAGTTTCCAATGCGTACGTATATGTCTTTACTCTGCAAAACTGTATTTCCTTATGAAGTGGTATTCTTCCATATCCTTTCGAGAGAAAACTGTCCTGTGCCTTCTCTTTTGAGGCTACACACTTAGACATACACGCAACATGAAAGCTTTTCGACTTACAACGTGTTGTTTAGGAAAAACAAGATAATTTCGCACGATGCGGGATTTCCTTAAAACGTGATTTTCTGAAAAATTTTGACGAAAGAAAATTCTCCTTTTGGTTCTCTTTAGATGCTACATGTTAAGACGTACACGCCACAACAATTCTTTTCGAGATACAACGTGTAGTTTTGGAGATACAAGCTAATTTTGTACTATGCGTTATTTCTTCTCGTAAAGAGTTTCCAATGCGTACGTATATGTCTTTACTCTGCAAAACTGTATTTCCTTATGAAGTGGTATTCTTCCATATCCTTTCGAGAGAAAACTGTCCTGTGCCTTCTCTTTTGAGGCTACACACTTAGACATACACGCAACATGAAAGCTTTTCGACTTACAACGTGTTGTTTAGGAAAAACAAGATAATTTCGCACGATGCGGGATTTCCTTAAAACGTGATTTTCTGAAAAATTTTGACGAAAGAAAATTCTCCTTTTGGTTCTCTTTAGATGCTACATGTTAAGACGTACACGCCACAACAATTCTTTTCGAGATACAACGTGTAGTTTTGGAGATACAAGCTAATTTTGTACTATGCGTTATTTCTTCTCGTAAAGAGTTTCCAATGCGTACGTATATGTCTTTACTCTGCAAAACTGTATTTCCTTATGAAGTGGTATTCTTACATATCCTTTCGAGAGAAAACTGTCCTGTGCCTTCTCTTTTGAGGCTACACACTTAGACATACACGCAACATGAAAGCTTTTCGACTTACAACGTGTTGTTTAGGAAAAACAAGATAATTTCGCACGATGCGGGATTTCCTTAAAACGTGATTTTCTGAAAAATTTTGACGAAAGAAAATTCTCCTTTTGGTTCTCTTTAGATGCTACATGTTAAGACGTACACGCCACAACAATTCTTTTCGAGATACAACGTGTAGTTTTGGAGATACAAGCTAATTTTGTACTATGCGTTATTTCTTCTCGTAAAGAGTTTCCAATGCGTACGTATATGTCTTTACTCTGCAAAACTGTATTTCCTTATGAAGTGGTATTCTTCCATATCCTTTCGAGAGAAAACTGTCCTGTGCCTTCTCTTTTGAGGCTACACACTTAGACATACACGCAACATGAAAGCTTTTCGACTTACAACGTGTTGTTTAGGAAAAACAAGATAATTTCGCACGATGCGGGATTTCCTTAAAACGTGATTTTCTGAAAAATTTTGACGAAAGAAAATTCTCCTTTTGGTTCTCTTTAGATGCTACATGTTAAGACGTACACGCCACAACAATTCTTTTCGAGATACAACGTGTAGTTTTGGAGATACAAGCTAATTTTGTACTATGCGTTATTTCTTCTCGTAAAGAGTTTCCAATGCGTACGTATATGTCTTTACTCTGCAAAACTGTATTTCCTTATGAAGTGGTATTCTTCCATATCCTTTCGAGAGAAAACTGTCCTGTGCCTTCTCTTTTGAGGCTACACACTTAGACATACACGCAACATGAAAGCTTTTCGACTTACAACGTGTTGTTTAGGAAAAACAAGATAATTTCGCACGATGCGGGATTTCCTTAAAACGTGATTTTCTGAAAAATTTTGACGAAAGAAAATTCTCCTTTTGGTTCTCTTTAGATGCTACATGTTAAGACGTACACGCCACAACAATTCTTTTCGAGATACAACGTGTAGTTTTGGAGATACAAGCTAATTTTGTACTATGCGTTATTTCTTCTCGTAAAGAGTTTCCAATGCGCACGTATATGTCTTTACTCTGCAAAACTGTATTTCCTTATGAAGTGGTATTCTTCCATATCCTTTCGAGAGAAAACTGTCCTGTGCTTTCTCTTTTGAGGCTACACACTTAGACATACACGCAACATGAAAGCTTTTCGACTTACAACGTGTTGTTTAGGAAAACAAGATAATTTCGCACGATGCGGGATTTCCTTAAAACGTGATTTTCTGAAAAATTTTGACGAAAGAAAATTCTCCTTTTGGTTCTCTTTAGATGCTACATGTTAAGACGTACACGCCACAACAATTCTTTTCGAGATACAACGTGTAGTTTTGGAGATACAAGCTAATTTTGTACTATGCGTTATTTCTTCTCGTAAAGAGTTTCCAATGCGTACGTATATGTCTTTACTCTGCAAAACTGTATTTCCTTATGAAGTGGTATTCTTCCATATCCTTTCGAGAGAAAACTGTCCTGTGCCTTCTCTTTTGAGGCTACACACTTAGACATACACGCAACATGAAAGCTTTTCGACTTACAACGTGTTGTTTAGGAAAAACAAGATAATTCCGCACGATGCGGGATTTCCTTAAAACGTGATTTTCTGAAAAATTTTGACGAAAGAAAATTCTCCTTTTGGTTCTCTTTAGATGCTACATGTTAAGACGTACACGCCACAACAATTCTTTTCGAGATACAACGTGTAGTTTTGGAGATACAAGCTAATTTTGTACTATGCGTTATTTCTTCTCGTAAAGAGTTTCCAATGCGTACGTATATGTCTTTACTCTGCAAAACTGTATTTCCTTATGAAGTGGTATTCTTCCATATCCTTTCGAGAGAAAACTGTCCTGTGCCTTCTCTTTTGAGGCTACACACTTAGACATACACGCAACATGAAAGCTTTTCGACTTACAACGTGTTGTTTAGGAAAAACAAGATAATTTCGCACGATGCGGGATTTCCTTAAAACGTGATTTTCTGAAAAATTTTGACGAAAGAAAATTCTCCTTTTGGTTCTCTTTAGATGCTACATGTTAAGACGTACACGCCACAACAATTCTTTTCGAGATACAACGTGTAGTTTTGGAGATACAAGCTAATTTTGTACTGTGCGTTATTTCTTCTCGTAAAGAGTTTCCAATGCGTACGTATATGTCTTTACTCTGCAAAACTGTATTTCCTTATGAAGTGGTATTCTTCCATATCCTTTCGAGAGAAAACTGTCCTGTGCCTTCTCTTTTGAGGCTACACACTTAGACATACACGCAACATGAAAGCTTTTCGACTTACAACGTGTTGTTTAGGAAAAACAAGATAATTTCGCACGATGCGGGATTTCCTTAAAACGTGATTTTCTGAAAAATTTTGACGAAAGAAAATTCTCCTTTTGGTTCTCTTTAGATGCTACATGTTAAGACGTACACGCCACAACAATTGTTTTCGAGATACAACGTGTAGTTTTGGAGATACAAGCTAATTTTGTACTATGCGTTATTTCTTCTCGTAAAGAGTTTCCAATGCGTACGTATATGTCTTTACTCTGCAAAACTGTATTTCCTTATGAAGTGGTATTCTTCCATATCCTTTCGAGAGAAAACTGTCCTGTGCCTTCTCTTTTGAGGCTACACACTTAGACATACACGCAACATGAAAGCTTTTCGACTTACAACGTGTTGTTGAGGAAAAACAAGATAATTTCGCACGATGCGGGATTTCCTTAAAACGTGATTTTCTGAAAAATTTTGACGAAAGAAAATTCTCCTTTTGGTTCTCTTTAGATGCTACATGTTAAGACGTACACGCCACAACAATTCTTTTCGAGATACAACGTGTAGTTTTGGAGATACAAGCTAATTTTGTACTATGCGTTATTTCTTCTCGTAAAGAGTTTCCAATGCGTACGTATATGTCTTTACTCTGCAAAACTGTATTTCCTTATGAAGTGGTATTCTTCCATATCCTTTCGAGAGAAAACTGTCCTGTGCCTTCTCTTTTGAGTCTACACACTTAGACATACACGCAACATGAAAGCTTATCGACTTACAACGTGTTGTTTAGGAAAAACAAGATAATTTCGCACGATGCGGGATTTCCTTAAAACGTGATTTTCTGAAAAATTTTGACGAAAGAAAATTCTCCTTTTGGTTCTCTTTAGATGCTACATGTTAAGACGTACACGCCACAACAATTCTTTTCGAGATACAACGTGTAGTTTTGGAGATACAAGCTAATTTTGTACTGTGCGTTATTTCTTCTCGTAAAGAGTTTCCAATGCGTACGTATATGTCTTTACTCTGCAAAACTGTATTTCCTTATGAAGTGGTATTCTTCCATATCCTTTCGAGAGAAAACTGTCCTGTGCCTTCTCTTTTGAGGCTACACACTTAGACATACACGCAACATGAAAGCTTTTCGACTTACAACGTGTTGTTTAGGAAAAACAAGATAATTTCGCACGATGCGGGATTTCCTTAAAACGTGATTTTCTGAAAAATTTTGACGAAAGAAAATTCTCCTTTTGGTTCTCTTTAGATGCTACATGTTAAGACGTACACGCCACAACAATTCTTTTCGAGATACAACGTGTAGTTTTGGAGATACAAGCTAATTTTGTACTATGCGTTATTTCTTCTCGTAAAGAGTTTCCAATGCGTACGTATATGTCTTTACTCTGCAAAACTGTATTTCCTTATGAAGTGGTATTCTTCCATATCCTTTCGAGAGAAAACTGTCCTGTGCCTTCTCTTTTGAGGCTACACACTTAGACATACACGCAACATGAAAGCTTTTCTACTTACAACGTGTTGTTGAGGAAAAACAAGATAATTTCGCACGATGCGGGATTTCCTTAAAACGTGATTTTCTGAAAAATTTTGACGAAAGAAAATTCTCCTTTTGGTTCTCTTTAGATGCTACATGTTAAGACGTACACGCCACAACAATTCTTTTCGAGATACAACGTGTAGTTTTGGAGATACAAGCTAATATTGTACTATGCGTTATTTCTTCTCGTAAAGAGTTTCCAATGCGTACGTATATGTCTTTACTCTGCAAAACTGTATTTCCTTATGAAGTGGTATTCTTCCATATCCTTTCGAGAGAAAACTGTCCTGTGCCTTCTCTTTTGAGGCTACACACTTAGACATACACGCAACATGAAAGCTTTTCGACTTACAACGTGTTGTTTAGGAAAAACAAGATAATTTCGCACGATGCGGGATTTCCTTAAAACGTGATTTTCTGAAAAATTTTGACGAAAGAAAATTCTCCTTTTGGTTCTCTTTAGATGCTACATGTTAAGACGTACACGCCACAACAATTCTTTTCGAGATACAACGTGTAGTTTTGGAGATACAAGCTAATTTTGTACTATGCGTTATTTCTTCTCGTAAAGAGTTTCCAATGCGTACGTATATGTCTTTACTCTGCAAAACTGTATTTCCTTATGAAGTGGTATTCTTCCATATCCTTTCGAGAGAAAACTGTCCTGTGCCTTCTCTTTTGAGGCTACACACTTAGACATACACGCAACATGAAAGCTTTTCGACTTACAACGTGTTGTTTAGGAAAAACAAGATAATTTCGCACGATGCGGGATTTCCTTAAAACGTGATTTTCTGAAAAATTTTGACGAAAGAAAATTCTCCTTTTGGTTCTCTTTAGATGCTACATGTTAAGACGTACACGCCACAACAATTCTTTTCGAGATACAACGTGTAGTTTTGGAGATACAAGCTAATTTTGTACTATGCGTTATTTCTTCTCGTAAAGAGTTTCCAATGCGTACGTATATGTCTTTACTCTGCAAAACTGTATTTCCTTATGAAGTGGTATTCTTCCATATCCTTTCGAGAGAAAACTGTCCTGTGCCTTCTCTTTTGAGGCTACACACTTAGACATACACGCAACATGAAAGCTTTTCGACTTACAACGTGTTGTTTAGGAAAAACAAGATAATTTCGCACGATGCGGGATTTCCTTAAAACGTGATTTTCTGAAAAATTTTGACGAAAGAAAATTCTCCTTTTGGTTCTCTTTAGATGCTACATGTTAAGACGTACACGCCACAACAATTCTTTTCGAGATACAACGTGTAGTTTTGGAGATACAAGCTAATTTTGTACTATGCGTTATTTCTTCTCGTAAAGAGTTTCCAATGCGTACGTATATGTCTTTACTCTGCAAAACTGTATTTCCTTATGAAGTGGTATTCTTCCATATCCTTTCGAGAGAAAACTGTCCTGTGCCTTCTCTTTTGAGGCTACACACTTAGACATACACGCAACATGAAAGCTTTTCGACTTACAACGTGTTGTTTAGGAAAAACAAGATAATTTCGCACGATGCGGGATTTCCTTAAAACGTGATTTTCTGAAAAATTTTGACGAAAGAAAATTCTCCTTTTGGTTCTCTTTAGATGCTACATGTTAAGACGTACACGCCACAACAATTCTTTTCGAGATACAACGTGTAGTTTTGGAGATACAAGCTAATTTTGTACTATGCGTTATTTCTTCTCGTAAAGAGTTTCCAATGCGTACGTATATGTCTTTACTCTGCAAAACTGTATTTCCTTATGAAGTGGTATTCTTCCATATCCTTTCGAGAGAAAACTGTCCTGTGCCTTCTCTTTTGAGGCTACACACTTAGACATACACGCAACATGAAAGCTTTTCGACTTACAACGTGTTGTTTAGGAAAAACAAGATAATTTCGCACGATGCGGGATTTCCTTAAAACGTGATTTTCTGAAAAATTTTGACGAAAGAAAATTCTCCTTTTGGTTCTCTTTAGATGCTACATGTTAAGACGTACACGCCACAACAATTCTTTTCGAGATACAACGTGTAGTTTTGGAGATACAAGCTAATTTTGTACTATGCGTTATTTCTTCTCGTAAAGAGTTTCCAATGCGTACGTATATGTCTTTACTCTGCAAAACTGTATTTCCTTATGAAGTGGTATTCTTCCATATCCTTTCGAGAGAAAACTGTCCTGTGCCTTCTCTTTTGAGGCTACACACTTAGACATACACGCAACATGAAAGCTTTTCGACTTACAACGTGTTGTTTAGGAAAAACAAGATAATTTCGCACGATGCGGGATTTCCTTAAAACGTGATTTTCTGAAAAATTTTGACGAAAGAAAATTCTCCTTTTGGTTCTCTTTAGATGCTACATGTTAAGACGTACACGCCACAACAATTCTTTTCGAGATACAACGTGTAGTTTTGGAGATACAAGCTAATATTGTACTATGCGTTATTTCTTCTCGTAAAGAGTTTCCAATGCATACGTATATGTCTTTACTCTGCAAAACTGTATTTCCTTATGAAGTGGTATTCTTCCATATCCTTTCGAGAGAAAACTGTCCTGTGCCTTCTCTTTTGAGGCTACACACTTAGACATACACGCAACATGAAAGCTTTTCGACTTACAACGTGTTGTTTAGGAAAAACAAGATAATTTCGCACGATGCGGGATTTCCTTAAAACGTGATTTTCTGAAAAATTTTGACGAAAGAAAATTCTCCTTTTGGTTCTCTTTAGATGCTACATGTTAAGACGTACACGCCACAACAATTCTTTTCGAGATACAACGTGTAGTTTTGGAGATACAAGCTAATTTTGTACTATGCGTTATTTCTTCTCGTAAAGAGTTTCCAATGCGTACGTATATGTCTTTACTCTGCAAAACTGTATTTCCTTATGAAGTGGTATTCTTCCATATCCTTTCGAGAGAAAACTGTCCTGTGCCTTCTCTTTTGAGGCTACACACTTAGACATACACGCAACATGAAAGCTTTTCGACTTACAACGTGTTGTTTAGGAAAAACAAGATAATTTCGCACGATGCGGGATTTCCTTAAAACGTGATTTTCTGAAAAATTTTGACGAAAGAAAATTCTCCTTTTGGTTCTCTTTAGATGCTACATGTTAAGACGTACACGCCACAACAATTCTTTTCGAGATACAACGTGTAGTTTTGGAGATACAAGCTAATTTTGTACTATGCGTTATTTCTTCTCGTAAAGAGTTTCCAATGCGTACGTATATGTCTTTACTCTGCAAAACTGTATTTCCTTATGAAGTGGTATTCTTCCATATCCTTTCGAGAGAAAACTGTCCTGTGCCTTCTCTTTTGAGGCTACACACTTAGACATACACGCAACATGAAAGCTTTTCGGCTTACAACGTGTTGTTTAGGAAAAACAAGATAATTTCGCACGATGCGGGATTTCCTTAAAACGTGATTTTCTGAAAAATTTTGACGAAAGAAAATTCTCCTTTTGGTTCTCTTTAGATGCTACATGTTAAGACGTACACGCCACAACAATTCTTTTCGAGATACAACGTGTAGTTTTGGAGATACAAGCTAATTTTGTACTATGCGTTATTTCTTCTCGTAAAGAGTTTCCAATGCGTACGTATATGTCTTTACTCTGCAAAACTGTATTTCCTTATGAAGTGGTATTCTTCCATATCCTTTCGAGAGAAAACTGTCCTGTGCCTTCTCTTTTGAGGCTACACACTTAGACATACACGCAACATGAAAGCTTTTCGACTTACAACGTGTTGTTTAGGAAAAACAAGATAATTTCGCACGATGCGGGATTTCCTTAAAACGTGATTTTCTGAAAAATTTTGACGAAACAAATTTCTCCTTTTGGTTCTCTTTAGATGCTACATGTTAAGACGTACACGCCACAACAATTCTTTTCGAGATACAACGTGTAGTTTTGGAGATACAAGCTAATTTTGTACTGTGCGTTATTTCTTCTCGTAAAGAGTTTCCAATGCGTACGTATATGTCTTTACTCTGCAAAACTGTATTTCCTTATGAAGTGGTATTCTTCCATATCCTTTCGAGAGAAAACTGTCCTGTGCCTTCTCTTTTGAGGCTACACACTTAGACATACACGCAACATGAAAGCTTTTCGACTTACAACGTGTTGTTTAGGAAAAACAAGATAATTTCGCACGATGCGGGATTTCCTTAAAACGTGATTTTCTGAAAAATTTTGACGAAAGAAAATTCTCCTTTTGGTTCTCTTTAGATGCTACATTTTAAGACGTACACGCCACAACAATTCTTTTCGAGATACAACGTGTAGTTTTGGAGATACAAGCTAATTTTGTACTATGCGTTATTTCTTCTCGTAAAGAGTTTCCAATGCGTACGTATATGTCTTTACTCTGCAAAACTGTATTTCCTTATGAAGTGGTATTCTTCCATATCCTTTCGAGAGAAAACTGTCCTGTGCCTTCTCTTTTGAGGCTACACACTTAGACATACACGCAACATGAAAGCTTTTCGACTTACAACATGTTGTTGAGGAAAAACAAGATAATTTCGCACGATGCGGGATTTCCTTAAAACGTGATTTTCTGAAAAATTTTGACGAAAGAAAATTCTCCTTTTGGTTCTCTTTAGATGCTACATGTTAAGACGTACACGCCACAACAATTCTTTTCGAGATACAACGTGTAGTTTTGGAGATACAAGCTAATTTTGTACTATGCGTTATTTCTTCTCGTAAAGAGTTTCCAATGCGTACGTATATGTCTTTACTCTGCAAAACTGTATTTCCTTATGAAGTGGTATTCTTCCATATCCTTTCGAGAGAAAACTGTCCTGTGCCTTCTCTTTTGAGGCTACACACTTAGACATACACGCAACATGAAAGCTTTTCGACTTACAACGTGTTGTTGAGGAAAAACAAGATAATTTCGCACGATGCGGGATTTCCTTAAAACGTGATTTTCTGAAAAATTTTGACGAAAGAAAATTCTCCTTTTGGTTCTCTTTAGATGCTACATGTTAAGACGTACACGCCACAACAATTCTTTTCGAGATACAACGTGTAGTTTTGGAGATACAAGCTAATTTTGTACTATGCGTTATTTCTTCTCGTAAAGAGTTTCCAATGCGTACGTATATGTCTTTACTCTGCAAAACTGTATTTCCTTATGAAGTGGTATTCTTCCATATCCTTTCGAGAGAAAACTGTCCTGTGCCTTCTCTTTTGAGGCTACACACTTAGACATACACGCAACATGAAAGCTTTTCGACTTACAACGTGTTGTTTAGGAAAAACAAGATAATTTCGCACGATGCGGGATTTCCTTAAAACGTGATTTTCTGAAAAATTTTGACGAAAGAAAATTCTCCTTTTGGTTCTCTTTAGATGCTACATGTTAAGACGTACACGCCACAACAATTCTTTTCGAGATACAACGTGTAGTTTTGGAGATACAAGCTAATTTTGTACTGTGCGTTATTTCTTCTCGTAAAGAGTTTCCAATGCGTACGTATATGTCTTTACTCTGCAAAACTGTATTTCCTTATGAAGTGGTATTCTTCCATATCCTTTCGAGAGAAAACTGTCCTGTGCCTTCTCTTTTGAGGCTACACACTTAGACATACACGCAACATGAAAGCTTTTCGACTTACAACGTGTTGTTTAGGAAAAACAAGATAATTTCGCACGATGCGGGATTTCCTTAAAACGTGATTTTCTGAAAAATTTTGACGAAAGAAAATTCTCCTTTTGGTTCTCTTTAGATGCTACATGTTAAGACGTACACGCCACAACAATTGTTTTCGAGATACAACGTGTAGTTTTGGAGATACAAGCTAATTTTGTACTATGCGTTATTTCTTCTCGTAAAGAGTTTCCAATGCGTACGTATATGTCTTTACTCTGCAAAACTGTATTTCCTTATGAAGTGGTATTCTTCCATATCCTTTCGAGAGAAAACTGTCCTGTGCCTTCTCTTTTGAGGCTACACACTTAGACATACACGCAACATGAAAGCTTTTCGACTTACAACGTGTTGTTGAGGAAAAACAAGATAATTTCGCACGATGCGGGATTTCCTTAAAACGTGATTTTCTGAAAAATTTTGACGAAAGAAAATTCTCCTTTTGGTTCTCTTTAGATGCTACATGTTAAGACGTACACGCCACAACAATTCTTTTCGAGATACAACGTGTAGTTTTGGAGATACAAGCTAATTTTGTACTATGCGTTATTTCTTCTCGTAAAGAGTTTCCAATGCGTACGTATATGTCTTTACTCTGCAAAACTGTATTTCCTTATGAAGTGGTATTCTTCCATATCCTTTCGAGAGAAAACTGTCCTGTGCCTTCTCTTTTGAGGCTACACACTTAGACATACACGCAACATGAAAGCTTTTCGACTTACAACGTGTTGTTTAGGAAAAACAAGATAATTTCGCACGATGCGGGATTTCCTTAAAACGTGATTTTCTGAAAAATTTTGACGAAAGAAATTTCTCCTTTTGGTTCTCTTTAGATGCTACATGTTAAGACGTACACGCCACAACAATTCTTTTCGAGATACAACGTGTAGTTTTGGAGATACAAGCTAATTTTGTACTGTGCGTTATTTCTTCTCGTAAAGAGTTTCCAATGCGTACGTATATGTCTTTACTCTGCAAAACTGTATTTCCTTATGAAGTGGTATTCTTCCATATCCTTTCGAGAGAAAACTGTCCTGTGCCTTCTCTTTTGAGGCTACACATTTAGACATACACGCAACATGAAAGCTTTTCGACTTACAACGTGTTGTTTAGGAAAAACAAGATAATTTCGCACGATGCGGGATTTCCTTAAAACGTGATTTTCTGAAAAATTTTGACGAAAGAAAATTCTCCTTTTGGTTCTCTTTAGATGCTACATGTTAAGACGTACACGCCACAACAATTCTTTTCGAGATACAACGTGTAGTTTTGGAGATACAAGCTAATTTTGTACTATGCGTTATTTCTTCTCGTAAAGAGTTTCCAATGCGTACGTATATGTCTTTACTCTGCAAAACTGTATTTCCTTATGAAGTGGTATTCTTCCATATCCTTTCGAGAGAAAACTGTCCTGTGCCTTCTCTTTTGAGGCTACACACTTAGACATACACGCAACATGAAAGCTTTTCGACTTACAACGTGTTGTTTAGGAAAAACAAGATAATTTCGCACGATGCGGGATTTCCTTAAAACGTGATTTTCTGAAAAATTTTGACGAAAGAAAATTCTCCTTTTGGTTCTCTTTAGATGCTACATGTTAAGACGTACACGCCACAACAATTCTTTTCGAAATACAACGTGTAGTTTTGGAGATACAAGCTAATTTTGTACTATGCGTTATTTCTTCTCGTAAAGAGTTTCCAATGCGTACGTATATGTCTTTACTCTGCAAAACTGTATTTCCTTATGAAGTGGTATTCTTCCATATCCTTTCGAGAGAAAACTGTCCTGTGCCTTCTCTTTTGAGGCTACACACTTAGACATACACGCAACATGAAAGCTTTTCGACTTACAACGTGTTGTTTAGGAAAAACAAGATAATTTCGCACGATGCGGGATTTCCTTAAAACGTGATTTTCTGAAAAATTTTGACGAAAGAAAATTCTCCTTTTGGTTCTCTTTAGATGCTACATGTTAAGACGTACACGCCACAACAATTCTTTTCGAGATACAACGTGTAGTTTTGGAGATACAAGCTAATTTTGTACTATGCGTTATTTCTTCTCGTAAAGAGTTTCCAATGCGTACGTATATGTCTTTACTCTGCAAAACTGTATTTCCTTATGAAGTGGTATTCTTACATATCCTTTCGAGAGAAAACTGTCCTGTGCCTTCTCTTTTGAGGCTACACACTTAGACATACACGCAACATGAAAGCTTTTCGACTTACAACGTGTTGTTTAGGAAAAACAAGATAATTTCGCACGATGCGGGATTTCCTTAAAACGTGATTTTCTGAAAAATTTTGACGAAAGAAAATTCTCCTTTTGGTTCTCTTTAGATGCTACATGTTAAGACGTACACGCCACAACAATTCTTTTCGAGATACAACGTGTAGTTTTGGAGATACAAGCTAATTTTGTACTATGCGTTATTTCTTCTCGTAAAGAGTTTCCAATGCGTACGTATATGTCTTTACTCTGCAAAACTGTATTTCCTTATGAAGTGGTATTCTTCCATATCCTTTCGAGAGAAAACTGTCCTGTGCCTTCTCTTTTGAGGCTACACACTTAGACATACACGCAACATGAAAGCTTTTCGACTTACAACGTGTTGTTTAGGAAAAACAAGATAATTTCGCACGATGCGGGATTTCCTTAAAACGTGATTTTTCTGAAAAATTTTGACGAAAGAAAATTCTCCTTTTGGTTCTCTTTAGATGCTACATGTTAAGACGTACACGCCACAACAATTCTTTTCGAGATACAACGTGTAGTTTTGGAGATACAAGCTAATTTTGTACTATGCGTTATTTCTTCTCGTAAAGAGTTTCCAATGCGTACGTATATGTCTTTACTCTGCAAAACTGTATTTCCTTATGAAGTGGTATTCTTCCATATCCTTTCGAGAGAAAACTGTCCTGTGCCTTCTCTTTTGAGGCTACACACTTAGACATACACGCAACATGAAAGCTTTTCGACTTACAACGTGTTGTTTAGGAAAAACAAGATAATTTCGCACGATGCGGGATTTCCTTAAAACGTGATTTTCTGAAAAATTTTGACGAAAGAAAATTCTCCTTTTGGTTCTCTTTAGATGCTACATGTTAAGACGTACACGCCACAACAATTCTTTTCGAGATACAACGTGTAGTTTTGGAGATACAAGCTAATTTTGTACTATGCGTTATTTCTTCTCGTAAAGAGTTTCCAATGCGTACGTATATGTCTTTACTCTGCAAAACTGTATTTCCTTATGAAGTGGTATTCTTCCATATCCTTTCGAGAGAAAACTGTCCTGTGCCTTCTCTTTTGAGGCTACACACTTAGACATACATGCAACATGAAAGCTTTTCGACTTACAACGTGTTGTTTAGGAAAAACAAGATAATTTCGCACGATGCGGGATTTCCTTAAAACGTGATTTTCTGAAAAATTTTGACGAAAGAAAATTCTCCTTTTGGTTCTCTTTAGATGCTACATGTTAAGACGTACACGCCACAACAATTCTTTTCGAGATACAACGTGTAGTTTTGGAGATACAAGCTAATTTTGTACTGTGCGTTATTTCTTCTCGTAAAGAGTTTCCAATGCGTACGTATATGTCTTTACTCTGCAAAACTGTATTTCCTTATGAAGTGGTATTCTTCCATATCCTTTCGAGAGAAAACTGTCCTGTGCCTTCTCTTTTGAGGCTACACACTTAGACATACACGCAACATGAAAGCTTTTCGACTTACAACGTGTTGTTTAGGAAAAACAAGATAATTTCGCACGATGCGGGATTTCCTTAAAACGTGATTTTCTGAAAAATTTTGACGAAAGAAAATTCTCCTTTTGGTTCTCTTTAGATGCTACATGTTAAGACGTACACGCCACAACAATTCTTTTCGAGATACAACGTGTAGTTTTGGAGATACAAGCTAATTTTGTACTATGCGTTATTTCTTCTCGTAAAGAGTTTCCAATGCGTACGTATATGTCTTTACTCTGCAAAACTGTATTTCCTTATGAAGTGGTATTCTTCCATATCCTTTCGAGAGAAAACTGTCCTGTGCCTTCTCTTTTGAGGCTACACACTTAGACATACACGCAACATGAAAGCTTTTCGACTTACAACGTGTTGTTGAGGAAAAACAAGATAATTTCGCACGATGCGGGATTTCCTTAAAACGTGATTTTCTGAAAAATTTTGACGAAAGAAAATTCTCCTTTTGGTTCTCTTTAGATGCTACATGTTAAGACGTACACGCCACAACAATTCTTTTCGAGATACAACGTGTAGTTTTGGAGATACAAGCTAATTTTGTACTATGCGTTATTTCTTCTCGTAAAGAGTTTCCAATGCGTACGTATATGTCTTTACTCTGCAAAACTGTATTTCCTTATGAAGTGGTATTCTTCCATATCCTTTCGAGAGAAAACTGTCCTGTGCCTTCTCTTTTGAGGCTACACACTTAGGCATACACGCAACATGAAAGCTTTTCGACTTACAACGTGTTGTTTAGGAAAAACAAGATAATTTCGCACGATGCGGGATTTCCTTAAAACGTGATTTTCTGAAAAATTTTGACGAAAGAAAATTCTCCTTTTGGTTCTCTTTAGATGCTACATGTTAAGACGTACACGCCACAACAATTCTTTTCGAGATACAACGTGTAGTTTTGGAGATACAAGCTAATTTTGTACTATGCGTTATTTCTTCTCGTAAAGAGTTTCCAATGCGTACGTATATGTCTTTACTCTGCAAAACTGTATTTCCTTATGAAGTGGTATTCTTCCATATCCTTTCGAGAGAAAACTGTCCTGTGCCTTCTCTTTTGAGGCTACACACTTAGACATACACGCAACATGAAAGCTTTTCGACTTACAACGTGTTGTTTAGGAAAAACAAGATACTTTCGCACGATGCGGGATTTCCTTAAAACGTGATTTTCTGAAAAATTTTGACGAAAGAAAATTCTCCTTTTGGTTCTCTTTAGATGCTACATGTTAAGACGTACACGCCACAACAATTCTTTTCGAGATACAACGTGTAGTTTTGGAGATACAAGCTAATTTTGTACTATGCGTTATTTCTTCTCGTAAAGAGTTTCCAATGCGTACGTATATGTCTTTACTCTGCAAAACTGTATTTCCTTATGAAGTGGTATTCTTCCATATCCTTTCGAGAGAAAACTGTCCTGTGCCTTCTCTTTTGAGGCTACACACTTAGACATACACGCAACATGAAAGCTTTTCGACTTACAACGTGTTGTTTAGGAAAAACAAGATAATTTCGCACGATGCGGGATTTCCTTAAAACGTGATTTTCTGAAAAATTTTGACGAAAGAAAATTCTCCTTTTGGTTCTCTTTAGATGCTACATGTTAAGACGTACACGCCACAACAATTCTTTTCGAGATACAACGTGTAGTTTTGGAGATACAAGCTAATTTTGTACTATGCGTTATTTCTTCTCGTAAAGAGTTTCCAATGCGTACGTATATGTCTTTACTCTGCAAAACTGTATTTCCTTATGAAGTGGTATTCTTCCATACCCTTTCGAGAGAAAACTGTCCTGTGCCTTCTCTTTTGAGGCTACACACTTAGACATACACGCAACATGAAAGCTTTTCGACTTACAACGTGTTGTTTAGGAAAAACAAGATACTTTCGCACGATGCGGGATTTCCTTAAAACGTGATTTTCTGAAAAATTTTGACGAAAGAAAATTCTCCTTTTGGTTCTCTTTAGATGCTACATGTTAAGACGTACACGCCACAACAATTCTTTTCGAGATACAACGTGTAGTTTTGGAGATACAAGCTAATTTTTTACTATGCGTTATTTCTTCTCGTAAAGAGTTTCCAATGCGTACGTATATGTCTTTACTCTGCAAAACTGTATTTCCTTATGAAGTGGTATTCTTCCATATCCTTTCGAGAGAAAACTGTCCTGTGCCTTCTCTTTTGAGGCTACACACTTAGACATACACGCAACATGAAAGCTTTTCGGCTTACAACGTGTTGTTTAGGAAAAACAAGATAATTTCGCACGATGCGGGATTTCCTTAAAACGTGATTTTCTGAAAAATTTTGACGAAAGAAAATTCTCCTTTTGGTTCTCTTTAGATGCTACATGTTAAGACGTACACGCCACAACAATTCTTTTCGAGATACAACGTGTAGTTTTGGAGATACAAGCTAATTTTGTACTATGCGTTATTTCTTCTCGTAAAGAGTTTCCAATGCGTACGTATATGTCTTTACTCTGCAAAACTGTATTTCCTTATGAAGTGGTATTCTTCCATATCCTTTCGAGAGAAAACTGTCCTGTGCCTTCTCTTTTGAGGCTACACACTTAGACATACACGCAACATGAAAGCTTTTCGACTTACAACGTGTTGTTTAGGAAAAACAAGATAATTTCGCACGATGCGGGATTTCCTTAAAACGTGATTTTCTGAAAAATTTTGACGAAAGAAATTTCTCCTTTTGGTTCTCTTTAGATGCTACATGTTAAGACGTACACGCCACAACAATTCTTTTCGAGATACAACGTGTAGTTTTGGAGATACAAGCTAATTTTGTACTGTGCGTTATTTCTTCTCGTAAAGAGTTTCCAATGCGTACGTATATGTCTTTACTCTGCAAAACTGTATTTCCTTATGAAGTGGTATTCTTCCATATCCTTTCGAGAGAAAACTGTCCTGTGCCTTCTCTTTTGAGGCTACACACTTAGACATACACGCAACATGAAAGCTTTTCGACTTACAACGTGTTGTTTAGGAAAAACAAGATAATTTCGCACGATGCGGGATTTCCTTAAAACGTGATTTTCTGAAAAATTTTGACGAAAGAAAATTCTCCTTTTGGTTCTCTTTAGATGCTACATGTTAAGACGTACACGCCACAACAATTCTTTTCGAGATACAACGTGTAGTTTTGGAGATACAAGCTAATTTTGTACTATGCGTTATTTCTTCTCGTAAAGAGTTTCCAATGCGTACGTATATGTCTTTACTCTGCAAAACTGTATTTCCTTATGAAGTGGTATTCTTCCATATCCTTTCGAGAGAAAACTGTCCTGTGCCTTCTCTTTTGAGGCTACACACTTAGACATACACGCAACATGAAAGCTTTTCGACTTACAACGTGTTGTTGAGGAAAAACAAAATAATTTCGCACGATGCGGGATTTCCTTAAAACGTGATTTTCTGAAAAATTTTGACGAAAGAAAATTCTCCTTTTGGTTCTCTTTAGATGCTACATGTTAAGACGTACACGCCACAACAATTCTTTTCGAGATACAACGTGTAGTTTTGGAGATACAAGCTAATTTTGTACTATGCGTTATTTCTTCTCGTAAAGAGTTTCCAATGCGTACGTATATGTCTTTACTCTGCAAAACTGTATTTCCTTATGAAGTGGTATTCTTCCATATCCTTTCGAGAGAAAACTGTCCTGTGCCTTCTCTTTTGAGGCTACACACTTAGACATACACGCAACATGAAAGCTTTTCGACTTACAACGTGTTGTTGAGGAAAAACAAGATAATTTCGCACGATGCGGGATTTCCTTAAAACGTGATTTTCTGAAAAATTTTGACGAAAGAAAATTCTCCTTTTGGTTCTCTTTAGATGCTACATGTTAAGACGTACACGCCACAACAATTCTTTTCGAGATACAACGTGTAGTTTTGGAGATACAAGCTAATTTTGTACTATGCGTTATTTCTTCTCGTAAAGAGTTTCCAATGCGTACGTATATGTCTTTACTCTGCAAAACTGTATTTCCTTATGAAGTGGTATTCTTCCATATCCTTTCGAGAGAAAACTGTCCTGTGCCTTCTCTTTTGAGGCTACACACTTAGACATACACGCAACATGAAAGCTTTTCGACTTACAACTTGTTGTTTAGGAAAAACAAGATAATTTCGCACGATGCGGGATTTCCTTAAAACGTGATTTTCTGAAAAATTTTGACGAAAGAAAATTCTCCTTTTGGTTCTCTTTAGATGCTACATGTTAAGACGTACACGCCACAACAATTCTTTTCGAGATACAACGTGTAGTTTTGGAGATACAAGCTAATTTTGTACTATGCGTTATTTCTTCTCGTAAAGAGTTTCCAATGCGTACGTATATGTCTTTACTCTGCAAAACTGTATTTCCTTATGAAGTGGTATTCTTCCATATCCTTTCGAGAGAAAACTGTCCTGTGCCTTCTCTTTTGAGGCTACACACTTAGACATACACGCAACATGAAAGCTTTTCGACTTACAACGTGTTGTTGAGGAAAAACAAGATAATTTCGCACGATGCGGGATTTCCTTAAAACGTGATTTTCTGAAAAATTTTGACGAAAGAAAATTCTCCTTTTGGTTCTCTTTAGATGCTACATGTTAAGACGTACACGCCACAACAATTCTTTTCGAGATACAACGTGTAGTTTTGGAGATACAAGCTAATTTTGTACTATGCGTTATTTCTTCTCGTAAAGAGTTTCCAATGCGTACGTATATGTCTTTACTCTGCAAAACTGTATTTCCTTATGAAGTGGTATTCTTCCATATCCTTTCGAGAGAAAACTGTCCTGTGCCTTCTCTTTTGAGGCTACACACTTAGACATACACGCAACATGAAAGCTTTTCGACTTACAACGTGTTGTTTAGGAAAAACAAGATAATTTCGCACGATGCGGGATTTCCTTAAAACGTGATTTTCTGAAAAATTTTGACGAAAGAAAATTCTCCTTTTGGTTCTCTTTAGATGCTACATGTTAAGACGTACACGCCACAACAATTCTTTTCGAGATACAACGTGTAGTTTTGGAGATACAAGCTAATTTTGTACTGTGCGTTATTTCTTCTCGTAAAGAGTTTCCAATGCGTACGTATATGTCTTTACTCTGCAAAACTGTATTTCCTTATGAAGTGGTATTCTTCCATACCCTTTCGAGAGAAAACTGTCCTGTGCCTTCTCTTTTGAGGCTACACACTTAGACATACACGCAACATGAAAGCTTTTCGACTTACAACGTGTTGTTTAGGAAAAACAAGATACTTTCGCACGATGCGGGATTTCCTTAAAACGTGATTTTCTGAAAAATTTTGACGAAAGAAAATTCTCCTTTTGGTTCTCTTTAGATGCTACATGTTAAGACGTACACGCCACAACAATTCTTTTCGAGATACAACGTGTAGTTTTGGAGATACAAGCTAATTTTTTACTATGCGTTATTTCTTCTCGTAAAGAGTTTCCAATGCGTACGTATATGTCTTTACTCTGCAAAACTGTATTTCCTTATGAAGTGGTATTCTTCCATATCCTTTCGAGAGAAAACTGTCCTGTGCCTTCTCTTTTGAGGCTACACACTTAGACATACACGCAACATGAAAGCTTTTCGGCTTACAACGTGTTGTTTAGGAAAAACAAGATAATTTCGCACGATGCGGGATTTCCTTAAAACGTGATTTTCTGAAAAATTTTGACGAAAGAAAATTCTCCTTTTGGTTCTCTTTAGATGCTACATGTTAAGACGTACACGCCACAACAATTCTTTTCGAGATACAACGTGTAGTTTTGGAGATACAAGCTAATTTTGTACTATGCGTTATTTCTTCTCGTAAAGAGTTTCCAATGCGTACGTATATGTCTTTACTCTGCAAAACTGTATTTCCTTATGAAGTGGTATTCTTCCATATCCTTTCGAGAGAAAACTGTCCTGTGCCTTCTCTTTTGAGGCTACACACTTAGACATACACGCAACATGAAAGCTTTTCGACTTACAACGTGTTGTTTAGGAAAAACAAGATAATTTCGCACGATGCGGGATTTCCTTAAAACGTGATTTTCTGAAAAATTTTGACGAAAGAAATTTCTCCTTTTGGTTCTCTTTAGATGCTACATGTTAAGACGTACACGCCACAACAATTCTTTTCGAGATACAACGTGTAGTTTTGGAGATACAAGCTAATTTTGTACTGTGCGTTATTTCTTCTCGTAAAGAGTTTCCAATGCGTACGTATATGTCTTTACTCTGCAAAACTGTATTTCCTTATGAAGTGGTATTCTTCCATATCCTTTCGAGAGAAAACTGTCCTGTGCCTTCTCTTTTGAGGCTACACACTTAGACATACACGCAACATGAAAGCTTTTCGACTTACAACGTGTTGTTTAGGAAAAACAAGATAATTTCGCACGATGCGGGATTTCCTTAAAACGTGATTTTCTGAAAAATTTTGACGAAAGAAAATTCTCCTTTTGGTTCTCTTTAGATGCTACATGTTAAGACGTACACGCCACAACAATTCTTTTCGAGATACAACGTGTAGTTTTGGAGATACAAGCTAATTTTGTACTATGCGTTATTTCTTCTCGTAAAGAGTTTCCAATGCGTACGTATATGTCTTTACTCTGCAAAACTGTATTTCCTTATGAAGTGGTATTCTTCCATATCCTTTCGAGAGAAAACTGTCCTGTGCCTTCTCTTTTGAGGCTACACACTTAGACATACACGCAACATGAAAGCTTTTCGACTTACAACGTGTTGTTGAGGAAAAACAAAATAATTTCGCACGATGCGGGATTTCCTTAAAACGTGATTTTCTGAAAAATTTTGACGAAAGAAAATTCTCCTTTTGGTTCTCTTTAGATGCTACATGTTAAGACGTACACGCCACAACAATTCTTTTCGAGATACAACGTGTAGTTTTGGAGATACAAGCTAATTTTGTACTATGCGTTATTTCTTCTCGTAAAGAGTTTCCAATGCGTACGTATATGTCTTTACTCTGCAAAACTGTATTTCCTTATGAAGTGGTATTCTTCCATACCCTTTCGAGAGAAAACTGTCCTGTGCCTTCTCTTTTGAGGCTACACACTTAGACATACACGCAACATGAAAGCTTTTCGACTTACAACGTGTTGTTGAGGAAAAACAAGATAATTTCGCACGATGCGGGATTTCCTTAAAACGTGATTTTCTGAAAAATTTTGACGAAAGAAAATTCTCCTTTTGGTTCTCTTTAGATGCTACATGTTAAGACGTACACGCCACAACAATTCTTTTCGAGATACAACGTGTAGTTTTGGAGATACAAGCTAATTTTGTACTATGCGTTATTTCTTCTCGTAAAGAGTTTCCAATGCGTACGTATATGTCTTTACTCTGCAAAACTGTATTTCCTTATGAAGTGGTATTCTTCCATATCCTTTCGAGAGAAAACTGTCCTGTGCCTTCTCTTTTGAGGCTACACACTTAGACATACACGCAACATGAAAGCTTTTCGACTTACAACGTGTTGTTTAGGAAAAACAAGATAATTTCGCACGATGCGGGATTTCCTTAAAACGTGATTTTCTGAAAAATTTTGACGAAAGAAAATTCTCCTTTTGGTTCTCTTTAGATGCTACATGTTAAGACGTACACGCCACAACAATTCTTTTCGAGATACAACGTGTAGTTTTGGAGATACAAGCTAATTTTGTACTGTGCGTTATTTCTTCTCGTAAAGAGTTTCCAATGCGTACGTATATGTCTTTACTCTGCAAAACTGTATTTCCTTATGAAGTGGTATTCTTCCATATCCTTTCGAGAGAAAACTGTCCTGTGCCTTCTCTTTTGAGGCTACACACTTAGACATACACGCAACATGAAAGCTTTTCGACTTACAACGTGTTGTTTAGGAAAAACAAGATAATTTCGCACGATGCGGGATTTCCTTAAAACGTGATTTTCTGAAAAATTTTGACGAAAGAAAATTCTCCTTTTGGTTCTCTTTAGATGCTACATGTTAAGACGTACACGCCACAACAATTCTTTTCGAGATACAACGTGTAGTTTTGGAGATACAAGCTAATTTTGTACTATGCGTTATTTCTTCTCGTAAAGAGTTTCCAATGCGTACGTATATGTCTTTACTCTGCAAAACTGTATTTCCTTATGAAGTGGTATTCTTCCATATCCTTTCGAGAGAAAACTGTCCTGTGCCTTCTCTTTTGAGGCTACACACTTAGACATACACGCAACATGAAAGCTTTTCGACTTACAACGTGTTGTTTAGGAAAAACAAGATAATTTCGCACGATGCGGGATTTCCTTAAAACGTGATTTTCTGAAAAATTTTGACGAAAGAAAATTCTCCTTTTGGTTCTCTTTAGATGCTACATGTTAAGACGTACACGCCACAACAATTCTTTTCGAGATACAACGTGTAGTTTTGGAGATACAAGCTAATTTTGTACTATGCGTTATTTCTTCTCGTAAAGAGTTTCCAATGCGTACGTATATGTCTTTACTCTGCAAAACTGTATTTCCTTATGAAGTGGTATTCTTCCATATCCTTTCGAGAGAAAACTGTCCTGTGCCTTCTCTTTTGAGGCTACACACTTAGACATACACGCAACATGAAAGCTTTTCGACTTACAACGTGTTGTTTAGGAAAAACAAGATAATTTCGCACGATGCGGGATTTCCTTAAAACGTGATTTTCTGAAAAATTTTGACGAAAGAAAATTCTCCTTTTGGTTCTCTTTAGATGCTACATGTTAAGACGTACACGCCACAACAATTCTTTTCGAGATACAACGTGTAGTTTTGGAGATACAAGCTAATTTTGTACTATGCGTTATTTCTTCTCGTAAAGAGTTTCCAATGCGTACGTATATGTCTTTACTCTGCAAAACTGTATTTCCTTATGAAGTGGTATTCTTACATATCCTTTCGAGAGAAAACTGTCCTGTGCCTTCTCTTTTGAGGCTACACACTTAGACATACACGCAACATGAAAGCTTTTCGACTTACAACGTGTTGTTTAGGAAAAACAAGATAATTTCGCACGATGCGGGATTTCCTTAAAACGTGATTTTCTGAAAAATTTTGACGAAAGAAAATTCTCCTTTTGGTTCTCTTTAGATGCTACATGTTAAGACGTACACGCCACAACAATTCTTTTCGAGATACAACGTGTAGTTTTGGAGATACAAGCTAATTTTGTACTATGCGTTATTTCTTCTCGTAAAGAGTTTCCAATGCGTACGTATATGTCTTTACTAGGCAAAACTGTATTTCCTTATGAAGTGGTATTCTTACATATCCTTTCGAGAGAAAACTGTCCTGTGCCTTCTCTTTTGAGGCTACACACTTAGACATACACGCAACATGAAAGCTTTTCGACTTACAACGTGTTGTTTAGGAAAAACAAGATAATTTCGCACGATGCGGGATTTCCTTAAAACGTGATTTTCTGAAAAATTTTGACGAAAGAAAATTCTCCTTTTGGTTCTCTTTAGATGCTACATGTTAAGACGTACACGCCACAACAATTCTTTTCGAGATACAACGTGTAGTTTTGGAGATACAAGCTAATTTTGTACTATGCGTTATTTCTTCTCGTAAAGAGTTTCCAATGCGTACGTATATGTCTTTACTCTGCAAAACTGTATTTCCTTATGAAGTGGTATTCTTCCATATCCTTTCGAGAGAAAACTGTCCTGTGCCTTCTCTTTTGAGGCTACACACTTAGACATACACGCAACATGAAAGCTTTTCGACTTACAACGTGTTGTTTAGGAAAAACAAGATAATTTCGCACGATGCGGGATTTCCTTAAAACGTGATTTTCTGAAAAATTTTGACGAAAGAAAATTCTCCTTTTGGTTCTCTTTAGATGCTACATGTTAAGACGTACACGCCACAACAATTCTTTTCGAGATACAACGTGTAGTTTTGGAGATACAAGCTAATTTTGTACTATGCGTTATTTCTTCTCGTAAAGAGTTTCCAATGCGTACGTATATGTCTTTACTCTGCAAAACTGTATTTCCTTATGAAGTGGTATTCTTCCATATCCTTTCGAGAGAAAACTGTCCTGTGCCTTCTCTTTTGAGGCTACACACTTAGACATACACGCAACATGAAAGCTTTTCGACTTACAACGTGTTGTTGAGGAAAAACAAGATAATTTCGCACGATGCGGGATTTCCTTAAAACGTGATTTTCTGAAAAATTTTGACGAAAGAAAATTCTCCTTTTGGTTCTCTTTAGATGCTACATGTTAAGACGTACACGCCACAACAATTCTTTTCGAGATACAACGTGTAGTTTTGGAGATACAAGCTAATTTTGTACTATGCGTTATTTCTTCTCGTAAAGAGTTTCCAATGCGTACGTATATGTCTTTACTCTGCAAAACTGTATTTCCTTATGAAGTGGTATTCTTCCATATCCTTTCGAGAGAAAACTGTCCTGTGCCTTCTCTTTTGAGGCTACACACTTAGACATACACGCAACATGAAAGCTTTTCGACTTACAACGTGTTGTTGAGGAAAAACAAGATAATTTCGCACGATGCGGGATTTCCTTAAAACGTGATTTTCTGAAAAATTTTGACGAAAGAAAATTCTCCTTTTGGTTCTCTTTAGATGCTACATGTTAAGACGTACACGCCACAACAATTCTTTTCGAGATACAACGTGTAGTTTTGGAGATACAAGCTAATTTTGTACTATGCGTTATTTCTTCTCGTAAAGAGTTTCCAATGCGTACGTATATGTCTTTACTCTGCAAAACTGTATTTCCTTATGAAGTGGTATTCTTACATATCCTTTCGAGAGAAAACTGTCCTGTGCCTTCTCTTTTGAGGCTACACACTTAGACATACACGCAACATGAAAGCTTTTCGACTTACAACGTGTTGTTTAGGAAAAACAAGATAATTTCGCACGATGCGGGATTTCCTTAAAACGTGATTTTCTGAAAAATTTTGACGAAAGAAAATTCTCCTTTTGGTTCTCTTTAGATGCTACATGTTAAGACGTACACGCCACAACAATTCTTTTCGAGATACAACGTGTAGTTTTGGAGATACAAGCTAATTTTGTACTATGCGTTATTTCTTCTCGTAAAGAGTTTCCAATGCGTACGTATATGTCTTTACTCTGCAAAACTGTATTTCCTTATGAAGTGGTATTCTTCCATACCCTTTCGAGAGAAAACTGTCCTGTGCCTTCTCTTTTGAGGCTACACACTTAGACATACACGCAACATGAAAGCTTTTCGACTTACAACGTGTTGTTTAGGAAAAACAAGATAATTTCGCACGATGCGGGATTTCCTTAAAACGTGATTTTCTGAAAAATTTTGACGAAAGAAAATTCTCCTTTTGGTTCTCTTTAGATGCTACATGTTAAGACGTACACGCCACAACAATTCTTTTCGAGATACAACGTGTAGTTTTGGAGATACAAGCTAATTTTGTACTATGCGTTATTTCTTCTCGTAAAGAGTTTCCAATGCGTACGTATATGTCTTTACTCTGCAAAACTGTATTTCCTTATGAAGTGGTATTCTTCCATATCCTTTCGAGAGAAAACTGTCCTGTGCCTTCTCTTTTGAGGCTACACACTTAGACATACACGCAACATGAAAGATTTTCGACTTACAACGTGTTGTTGAGGAAAAACAAGATAATTTCGCACGATGCGGGATTTCCTTAAAACGTGATTTTCTGAAAAATTTTGACGAAAGAAAATTCTCCTTTTGGTTCTCTTTAGATGCTACATGTTAAGACGTACACGCCACAACAATTCTTTTCGAGATACAACGTGTAGTTTTGGAGATACAAGCTAATTTTGTACTATGCGTTATTTCTTCTCGTAAAGAGTTTCCAATGCGTACGTATATGTCTTTACTCTGCAAAACTGTATTTCCTTATGAAGTGGTATTCTTCCATATCCTTTCGAGAGAAAACTGTCCTGTGCCTTCTCTTTTGAGGCTACACACTTAGACATACACGCAACATGAAAGCTTTTCGACTTACAACGTGTTGTTGAGGAAAAACAAGATAATTTCGCACGATGCGGGATTTCCTTAAAACGTGATTTTCTGAAAAATTTTGACGAAAGAAAATTCTCCTTTTGGTTCTCTTTAGATGCTACATGTTAAGACGTACACGCCACAACAATTCTTTTCGAGATACAACGTGTAGTTTTGGAGATACAAGCTAATTTTGTACTGTGCGTTATTTCTTCTCGTAAAGAGTTTCCAATGCGTACGTATATGTCTTTACTCTGCAAAACTGTATTTCCTTATGAAGTGGTATTCTTCCATATCCTTTCGAGAGAAAACTGTCCTGTGCCTTCTCTTTTGAGGCTACACACTTAGACATACACGCAACATGAAAGCTTTTCGACTTACAACGTGTTGTTTAGGAAAAACAAGATAATTTCGCACGATGCGGGATTTCCTTAAAACGTGATTTTCTGAAAAATTTTGACGAAAGAAAATTCTCCTTTTGGTTCTCTTTAGATGCTACATGTTAAGACGTACACGCCACAACAATTCTTTTCGAGATACAACGTGTAGTTTTGGAGATACAAGCTAATTTTGTACTATGCGTTATTTCTTCTCGTAAAGAGTTTCCAATGCGTACGTATATGTCTTTACTCTGCAAAACTGTATTTCCTTATGAAGTGGTATTCTTCCATATCCTTTCGAGAGAAAACTGTCCTGTGCCTTCTCTTTTGAGGCTACACACTTAGACATACACGCAACATGAAAGCTTTTCTACTTACAACGTGTTGTTGAGGAAAAACAAGATAATTTCGCACGATGCGGGATTTCCTTAAAACGTGATTTTCTGAAAAATTTTGACGAAAGAAAATTCTCCTTTTGGTTCTCTTTAGATGCTACATGTTAAGACGTACACGCCACAACAATTCTTTTCGAGATACAACGTGTAGTTTTGGAGATACAAGCTAATTTTGTACTATGCGTTATTTCTTCTCGTAAAGAGTTTCCAATGCGTACGTATATGTCTTTACTCTGCAAAACTGTATTTCCTTATGAAGTGGTATTCTTCCATATCCTTTCGAGAGAAAACTGTCCTGTGCCTTCTCTTTTGAGGCTACACACTTAGACATACACGCAACATGAAAGCTTTTCTACTTACAACGTGTTGTTGAGGAAAAACAAGATAATTTCGCACGATGCGGCATTTCCTTAAAACGTGATTTTCTGAAAAATTTTGACGAAAGAAAATTCTCCTTTTGGTTCTCTTTAGATGCTACATGTTAAGACGTACACGCCACAACAATTCTTTTCGAGATACAACGTGTAGTTTTGGAGATACAAGCTAATTTTGTACTATGCGTTATTTCTTCTCGTAAAGAGTTTCCAATGCGTACGTATATGTCTTTACTCTGCAAAACTGTATTTCCTTATGAAGTGGTATTCTTCCATATCCTTTCGAGAGAAAACTGTCCTGTGCCTTCTCTTTTGAGGCTACACACTTAGACATACACGCAACATGAAAGCTTTTCGACTTACAACGTGTTGTTTAGGAAAAACAAGATAATTTCGCACGATGCGGGATTTCCTTAAAACGTGATTTCCCGAAAAATTTTGACGAAAGAAAATTCTCCTTTTGGTTCTCTTTAGATGCTACATGTTAAGACGTACACGCCACAACAATTCTTTTCGAGATACAACGTGTAGTTTTGGAGATACAAGCTAATTTTGTACTATGCGTTATTTCTTCTCGTAAAGAGTTTCCAATGCGTACGTATATGTCTTTACTCTGCAAAACTGTATTTCCTTATGAAGTGGTATTCTTCCATATCCTTTCGAGAGAAAACTGTCCTGTGCCTTCTCTTTTGAGGCTACACACTTAGACATACACGCAACATGAAAGCTTTTCGACTTACAACGTGTTGTTTAGGAAAAACAAGATAATTTCGCACGATGCGGGATTTCCTTAAAACGTGATTTTCTGAAAAATTTTGACGAAAGAAAATTCTCCTTTTGGTTCTCTTTAGATGCTACATGTTAAGACGTACACGCCACAACAATTCTTTTCGAGATACAACGTGTAGTTTTGGAGATACAAGCTAATTTTGTACTATGCGTTATTTCTTCTCGTAAAGAGTTTCCAATGCGTACGTATATGTCTTTACTCTGCAAAACTGTATTTCCTTATGAAGTGGTATTCTTCCATATCCTTTCGAGAGAAAACTGTCCTGTGCCTTCTCTTTTGAGGCTACACACTTAGACATACACGCAACATGAAAGATTTTCGACTTACAACGTGTTGTTGAGGAAAAACAAGATAATTTCGCACGATGCGGGATTTCCTTAAAACGTGATTTTCTGAAAAATTTTGACGAAAGAAAATTCTCCTTTTGGTTCTCTTTAGATGCTACATGTTAAGACGTACACGCCACAACAATTCTTTTCGAGATACAACGTGTAGTTTTGGAGATACAAGCTAATTTTGTACTATGCGTTATTTCTTCTCGTAAAGAGTTTCCAATGCGTACGTATATGTCTTTACTCTGCAAAACTGTATTTCCTTATGAAGTGGTATTCTTCCATATCCTTTCGAGAGAAAACTGTCCTGTGCCTTCTCTTTTGAGGCTACACACTTAGACATACACGCAACATGAAAGCTTTTCGACTTACAACGTGTTGTTGAGGAAAAACAAGATAATTTCGCACGATGCGGGATTTCCTTAAAACGTGATTTTCTGAAAAATTTTGACGAAAGAAAATTCTCCTTTTGGTTCTCTTTAGATGCTACATGTTAAGACGTACACGCCACAACAATTCTTTTCGAGATACAACGTGTAGTTTTGGAGATACAAGCTAATTTTGTACTGTGCGTTATTTCTTCTCGTAAAGAGTTTCCAATGCGTACGTATATGTCTTTACTCTGCAAAACTGTATTTCCTTATGAAGTGGTATTCTTCCATATCCTTTCGAGAGAAAACTGTCCTGTGCCTTCTCTTTTGAGGCTACACACTTAGACATACACGCAACATGAAAGCTTTTCGACTTACAACGTGTTGTTTAGGAAAAACAAGATAATTTCGCACGATGCGGGATTTCCTTAAAACGTGATTTTCTGAAAAATTTTGACGAAAGAAAATTCTCCTTTTGGTTCTCTTTAGATGCTACATGTTAAGACGTACACGCCACAACAATTCTTTTCGAGATACAACGTGTAGTTTTGGAGATACAAGCTAATTTTGTACTATGCGTTATTTCTTCTCGTAAAGAGTTTCCAATGCGTACGTATATGTCTTTACTCTGCAAAACTGTATTTCCTTATGAAGTGGTATTCTTCCATATCCTTTCGAGAGAAAACTGTCCTGTGCCTTCTCTTTTGAGGCTACACACTTAGACATACACGCAACATGAAAGCTTTTCTACTTACAACGTGTTGTTGAGGAAAAACAAGATAATTTCGCACGATGCGGGATTTCCTTAAAACGTGATTTTCTGAAAAATTTTGACGAAAGAAAATTCTCCTTTTGGTTCTCTTTAGATGCTACATGTTAAGACGTACACGCCACAACAATTCTTTTCGAGATACAACGTGTAGTTTTGGAGATACAAGCTAATTTTGTACTATGCGTTATTTCTTCTCGTAAAGAGTTTCCAATGCGTACGTATATGTCTTTACTCTGCAAAACTGTATTTCCTTATGAAGTGGTATTCTTCCATATCCTTTCGAGAGAAAACTGTCCTGTGCCTTCTCTTTTGAGGCTACACACTTAGACATACACGCAACATGAAAGCTTTTCTACTTACAACGTGTTGTTGAGGAAAAACAAGATAATTTCGCACGATGCGGCATTTCCTTAAAACGTGATTTTCTGAAAAATTTTGACGAAAGAAAATTCTCCTTTTGGTTCTCTTTAGATGCTACATGTTAAGACGTACACGCCACAACAATTCTTTTCGAGATACAACGTGTAGTTTTGGAGATACAAGCTAATTTTGTACTATGCGTTATTTCTTCTCGTAAAGAGTTTCCAATGCGTACGTATATGTCTTTACTCTGCAAAACTGTATTTCCTTATGAAGTGGTATTCTTCCATATCCTTTCGAGAGAAAACTGTCCTGTGCCTTCTCTTTTGAGGCTACACACTTAGACATACACGCAACATGAAAGCTTTTCGACTTACAACGTGTTGTTTAGGAAAAACAAGATAATTTCGCACGATGCGGGATTTCCTTAAAACGTGATTTTCTGAAAAATTTTGACGAAAGAAAATTCTCCTTTTGGTTCTCTTTAGATGCTACATGTTAAGACGTACACGCCACAACAATTCTTTTCGAGATACAACGTGTAGTTTTGGAGATACAAGCTAATTTTGTACTATGCGTTATTTCTTCTCGTAAAGAGTTTCCAATGCGTACGTATATGTCTTTACTCTGCAAAACTGTATTTCCTTATGAAGTGGTATTCTTCCATATCCTTTCGAGAGAAAACTGTCCTGTGCCTTCTCTTTTGAGGCTACACACTTAGACATACACGCAACATGAAAGCTTTTCGACTTACAACGTGTTGTTTAGGAAAAACAAGATAATTTCGCACGATGCGGGATTTCCTTAAAACGTGATTTTCTGAAAAATTTTGACGAAAGAAAATTCTCCTTTTGGTTCTCTTTAGATGCTACATGTTAAGACGTACACGCCACAACAATTCTTTTCGAGATACAACGTGTAGTTTTGGAGATACAAGCTAATTTTGTACTATGCGTTATTTCTTCTCGTAAAGAGTTTCCAATGCGTACGTATATGTCTTTACTCTGCAAAACTGTATTTCCTTATGAAGTGGTATTCTTCCATATCCTTTCGAGAGAAAACTGTCCCGTGCCTTCTCTTTTGAGGCTACACACTTAGACATACACGCAACATGAAAGCTTTTCGACTTACAACGTGTTGTTTAGGAAAAACAAGATAATTTCGCACGATGCGGGATTTCCTTAAAACGTGATTTTCTGAAAAATTTTGACGAAAGAAAATTCTCCTTTTGGTTCTCTTTAGATGCTACATGTTAAGACGTACACGCCACAACAATTCTTTTCGAGATACAACGTGTAGTTTTGGAGATACAAGCTAATTTTGTACTATGCGTTATTTCTTCTCGTAAAGAGTTTCCAATGCGTACGTATATGTCTTTACTCTGCAAAACTGTATTTCCTTATGAAGTGGTATTCTTCCATACCCTTTCGAGAGAAAACTGTCCTGTGCCTTCTCTTTTGAGGCTACACACTTAGACATACACGCAACATGAAAGCTTTTCGACTTACAACGTGTTGTTTAGGAAAAACAAGATAATTTCGCACGATGCGGGATTTCCTTAAAACGTGATTTTCTGAAAAATTTTGACGAAAGAAAATTCTCCTTTTGGTTCTCTTTAGATGCTACATGTTAAGACGTACACGCCACAACAATTCTTTTCGAGATACAACGTGTAGTTTTGGAGATACAAGCTAATTTTGTACTATGCGTTATTTCTTCTCGTAAAGAGTTTCCAATGCGTACGTATATGTCTTTACTCTGCAAAACTGTATTTCCTTATGCAGTGGTATTCTTCCATATCCTTTCGAGAGAAAACTGTCCTGTGCCTTCTCTTTTGAGGCTACACACTTAGACATACACGCAACATGAAAGCTTTTCGACTTACAACTTGTTGTTTAGGAAAAACAAGATAATTTCGCACGATGCGGGATTTCCTTAAAACGTGATTTTCTGAAAAATTTTGACGAAAGAAAATTCTCCTTTTGGTTCTCTTTAGATGCTACATGTTAAGACGTACACGCCACAACAATTCTTTTCGAGATACAACGTGTAGTTTTGGAGATACAAGCTAATTTTGTACTATGCGTTATTTCTTCTCGTAAAGAGTTTCCAATGCGTACGTATATGTCTTTACTCTGCAAAACTGTATTTCCTTATGAAGTGGTATTCTTCCATATCCTTTCGAGAGAAAACTGTCCTGTGCCTTCTCTTTTGAGGCTACACACTTAGACATACACGCAACATGAAAGCTTTTCTACTTACAACGTGTTGTTGAGGAAAAACAAGATAATTTCGCACGATGCGGGATTTCCTTAAAACGTGATTTTCTGAAAAATTTTGACGAAAGAAAATTCTCCTTTTGGTTCTCTTTAGATGCTACATGTTAAGACGTACACGCCACAACAATTCTTTTCGAGATACAACGTGTAGTTTTGGAGATACAAGCTAATTTTGTACTATGCGTTATTTCTTCTCGTAAAGAGTTTCCAATGCGTACGTATATGTCTTTACTCTGCAAAACTGTATTTCCTTATGAAGTGGTATTCTTCCATATCCTTTCGAGAGAAAACTGTCCTGTGCCTTCTCTTTTGAGGCTACACACTTAGACATACACGCAACATGAAAGCTTTTCTACTTACAACGTGTTGTTGAGGAAAAACAAGATAATTTCGCACGATGCGGCATTTCCTTAAAACGTGATTTTCTGAAAAATTTTGACGAAAGAAAATTCTCCTTTTGGTTCTCTTTAGATGCTACATGTTAAGACGTACACGCCACAACAATTCTTTTCGAGATACAACGTGTAGTTTTGGAGATACAAGCTAATTTTGTACTATGCGTTATTTCTTCTCGTAAAGAGTTTCCAATGCGTACGTATATGTCTTTACTCTGCAAAACTGTATTTCCTTATGAAGTGGTATTCTTCCATATCCTTTCGAGAGAAAACTGTCCTGTGCCTTCTCTTTTGAGGCTACACACTTAGACATACACGCAACATGAAAGCTTTTCGACTTACAACGTGTTGTTTAGGAAAAACAAGATAATTTCGCACGATGCGGGATTTCCTTAAAACGTGATTTTCTGAAAAATTTTGACGAAAGAAAATTCTCCTTTTGGTTCTCTTTAGATGCTACATGTTAAGACGTACACGCCACAACAATTCTTTTCGAGATACAACGTGTAGTTTTGGAGATACAAGCTAATTTTGTACTATGCGTTATTTCTTCTCGTAAAGAGTTTCCAATGCGTACGTATATGTCTTTACTCTGCAAAACTGTATTTCCTTATGAAGTGGTATTCTTCCATATCCTTTCGAGAGAAAACTGTCCTGTGCCTTCTCTTTTGAGGCTACACACTTAGACATACACGCAACATGAAAGCTTTTCGACTTACAACGTGTTGTTTAGGAAAAACAAGATAATTTCGCACGATGCGGGATTTCCTTAAAACGTGATTTTCTGAAAAATTTTGACGAAAGAAAATTCTCCTTTTGGTTCTCTTTAGATGCTACATGTTAAGACGTACACGCCACAACAATTCTTTTCGAGATACAACGTGTAGTTTTGGAGATACAAGCTAATTTTGTACTATGCGTTATTTCTTCTCGTAAAGAGTTTCCAATGCGTACGTATATGTCTTTACTCTGCAAAACTGTATTTCCTTATGAAGTGGTATTCTTCCATATCCTTTCGAGAGAAAACTGTCCCGTGCCTTCTCTTTTGAGGCTACACACTTAGACATACACGCAACATGAAAGCTTTTCGACTTACAACGTGTTGTTTAGGAAAAACAAGATAATTTCGCACGATGCGGGATTTCCTTAAAACGTGATTTTCTGAAAAATTTTGACGAAAGAAAATTCTCCTTTTGGTTCTCTTTAGATGCTACATGTTAAGACGTACACGCCACAACAATTCTTTTCGAGATACAACGTGTAGTTTTGGAGATACAAGCTAATTTTGTACTATGCGTTATTTCTTCTCGTAAAGAGTTTCCAATGCGTACGTATATGTCTTTACTCTGCAAAACTGTATTTCCTTATGAAGTGGTATTCTTCCATACCCTTTCGAGAGAAAACTGTCCTGTGCCTTCTCTTTTGAGGCTACACACTTAGACATACACGCAACATGAAAGCTTTTCGACTTACAACGTGTTGTTTAGGAAAAACAAGATAATTTCGCACGATGCGGGATTTCCTTAAAACGTGATTTTCTGAAAAATTTTGACGAAAGAAAATTCTCCTTTTGGTTCTCTTTAGATGCTACATGTTAAGACGTACACGCCACAACAATTCTTTTCGAGATACAACGTGTAGTTTTGGAGATACAAGCTAATTTTGTACTATGCGTTATTTCTTCTCGTAAAGAGTTTCCAATGCGTACGTATATGTCTTTACTCTGCAAAACTGTATTTCCTTATGCAGTGGTATTCTTCCATATCCTTTCGAGAGAAAACTGTCCTGTGCCTTCTCTTTTGAGGCTACACACTTAGACATACACGCAACATGAAAGCTTTTCGACTTACAACTTGTTGTTTAGGAAAAACAAGATAATTTCGCACGATGCGGGATTTCCTTAAAACGTGATTTTCTGAAAAATTTTGACGAAAGAAAATTCTCCTTTTGGTTCTCTTTAGATGCTACATGTTAAGACGTACACGCCACAACAATTCTTTTCGAGATACAACGTGTAGTTTTGGAGATACCAGCTAATTTTGTACTATGCGTTATTTCTTCTCGTAAAGAGTTTCCAATGCGTACGTATATGTCTTTACTCTGCAAAACTGTATTTCCTTATGAAGTGGTATTCTTCCATATCCTTTCGAGAGAAAACTGTCCTGTGCCTTCTCTTTTGAGGCTACACACTTAGACATACACGCAACATGAAAGCTTTTCGACTTACAACGTGTTGTTGAGGAAAAACAAGATAATTTCGCACGATGCGGGATTTCCTTAAAACGTGATTTTCTGAAAAATTTTGACGAAAGAAAATTCTCCTTTTGGTTCTCTTTAGATGCTACATGTTAAGACGTACACGCCACAACAATTCTTTTCGAGATACAACGTGTAGTTTTGGAGATACAAGCTAATTTTGTACTATGCGTTATTTCTTCTCGTAAAGAGTTTCCAATGCGTACGTATATGTCTTTACTCTGCAAAACTGTATTTCCTTATGAAGTGGTATTCTTCCATATCCTTTCGAGAGAAAACTGTCCTGTGCCTTCTCTTTTGAGGCTACACACTTAGACATACACGCAACATGAAAGCTTTTCGACTTACAACGTGTTGTTTAGGAAAAACAAGATAATTTCGCACGATGCGGGATTTCCTTAAAACGTGATTTTCTGAAAAATTTTGACGAAAGAAAATTCTCCTTTTGGTTCTCTTTAGATGCTACATGTTAAGACGTACACGCCACAACAATTCTTTTCGAGATACAACGTGTAGTTTTGGAGATACAAGCTAATTTTGTACTGTGCGTTATTTCTTCTCGTAAAGAGTTTCCAATGCGTACGTATATGTCTTTACTCTGCAAAACTGTATTTCCTTATGAAGTGGTATTCTTCCATATCCTTTCGAGAGAAAACTGTCCTGTGCCTTCTCTTTTGAGGCTACACACTTAGACATACACGCAACATGAAAGCTTTTCGACTTACAACGTGTTGTTTAGGAAAAACAAGATAATTTCGCACGATGCGGGATTTCCTTAAAACGTGATTTTCTGAAAAATTTTGACGAAAGAAAATTCTCCTTTTGGTTCTCTTTAGATGCTACATGTTAAGACGTACACGCCACAACAATTCTTTTCGAGATACAACGTGTAGTTTTGGAGATACAAGCTAATTTTGTACTATGCGTTATTTCTTCTCGTAAAGAGTTTCCAATGCGTACGTATATGTCTTTACTCTGCAAAACTGTATTTCCTTATGAAGTGGTATTCTTCCATATCCTTTCGAGAGAAAACTGTCCTGTGCCTTCTCTTTTGAGGCTACACACTTAGACATACACGCAACATGAAAGCTTTTCGACTTACAACGTGTTGTTGAGGAAAAACAAGATAATTTCGCACGATGCGGGATTTCCTTAAAACGTGATTTTCTGAAAAATTTTGACGAAAGAAAATTCTCCTTTTGGTTCTCTTTAGATGCTACATGTTAAGACGTACACGCCACAACAATTCTTTTCGAGATACAACGTGTAGTTTTGGAGATACAAGCTAATTTTGTACTATGCGTTATTTCTTCTCGTAAAGAGTTTCCAATGCGTACGTATATGTCTTTACTCTGCAAAACTGTATTTCCTTATGAAGTGGTATTCTTCCATATCCTTTCGAGAGAAAACTGTCCTGTGCCTTCTCTTTTGAGGCTACACACTTAGACATACACGCAACATGAAAGCTTTTCGACTTACAACGTGTTGTTGAGGAAAAACAAGATAATTTCGCACGATGCGGGATTTCCTTAAAACGTGATTTTCTGAAAAATTTTGACGAAAGAAAATTCTCCTTTTGGTTCTCTTTAGATGCTACATGTTAATACGTACACGCCACAACAATTCTTTTCGAGATACAACGTGTAGTTTTGGAGATACAAGCTAATTTTGTACTATGCGTTATTTCTTCTCGTAAAGAGTTTCCAATGCGTACGTATATGTCTTTACTCTGCAAAACTGTATTTCCTTATGAAGTGGTATTCTTCCATATCCTTTCGAGAGAAAACTGTCCTGTGCCTTCTCTTTTGAGGCTACACACTTAGACATACACGCAACATGAAAGCTTTTCGACTTACAACGTGTTGTTTAGGAAAAACAAGATAATTTCGCACGATGCGGGATTTCCTTAAAACGTGATTTTCTGAAAAATTTTGACGAAAGAAAATTCTCCTTTTGGTTCTCTTTAGATGCTACATGTTAAGACGTACACGCCACAACAATTCTTTTCGAGATACAACGTGTAGTTTTGGAGATACAAGCTAATTTTGTACTGTGCGTTATTTCTTCTCCTAAAGAGTTTCCAATGCGTACGTATATGTCTTTACTCTGCAAAACTGTATTTCCTTATGAAGTGGTATTCTTCCATATCCTTTCGAGAGAAAACTGTCCTGTGCCTTCTCTTTTGAGGCTACACACTTAGACATACACGCAACATGAAAGCTTTTCGACTTACAACGTGTTGTTTAGGAACAACAAGATAATTTCGCACGATGCGGGATTTCCTTAAAACGTGATTTTCTGAAAAATTTTGACGAAAGAAAATTCTCCTTTTGGTTCTCTTTAGATGCTACATGTTAAGACGTACACGCCACAACAATTCTTTTCGAGATACAACGTGTAGTTTTGGAGATACAAGCTAATTTTGTACTATGCGTTATTTCTTCTCGTAAAGAGTTTCCAATGCGCACGTATATGTCTTTACTCTGCAAAACTGTATTTCCTTATGAAGTGGTATTCTTCCATATCCTTTCGAGAGAAAACTGTCCTGTGCCTTCTCTTTTGAGGCTACACACTTAGACATACACGCAACATGAAAGCTTTTCGACTTACAACGTGTTGTTGAGGAAAAACAAGATAATTTCGCACGATGCGGGATTTCCTTAAAACGTGATTTTCTGAAAAATTTTGACGAAAGAAAATTCTCCTTTTGGTTCTCTTTAGATGCTACATGTTAAGACGTACACGCCACAACAATTCTTTTCGAGATACAACGTGTAGTTTTGGAGATACAAGCTAATTTTGTACTATGCGTTATTTCTTCTCGTAAAGAGTTTCCAATGCGTACGTATATGTCTTTACTCTGCAAAACTGTATTTCCTTATGAAGTGGTATTCTTCCATATCCTTTCGAGAGAAAACTGTCCTGTGCCTTCTCTTTTGAGGCTACACACTTAGACATACACGCAACATGAAAGCTTTTCGACTTACAACGTGTTGTTTAGGAAAAACAAGATAATTTCGCACGATTCGGGATTTCCTTAAAACGTGATTTTCTGAAAAATTTTGACGAAAGAAAATTCTCCTTTTGGTTCTCTTTAGATGCTACATGTTAAGACGTACACGCCACAACAATTCTTTTCGAGATACAACGTGTAGTTTTGGAGATACAAGCTAATTTTGTACTATGCGTTATTTCTTCTCGTAAAGAGTTTCCAATGCGTACGTATATGTCTTTACTCTGCAAAACTGTATTTCCTTATGAAGTGGTATTCTTCCATATCCTTTCGAGAGAAAACTGTCCTGTGCCTTCTCTTTTGAGGCTACACACTTAGACATACACGCAACATGAAAGCTTTTCGACTTACAACGTGTTGTTTAGGAAAAACAAGATAATTTCGCACGATGCGGGATTTCCTTAAAACGTGATTTTCTGAAAAATTTTGACGAAAGAAAATTCTCCTTTTGGTTCTCTTTAGATGCTACATGTTAAGACGTACACGCCACAACAATTCTTTTCGAGATACAACGTGTAGTTTTGGAGATACAAGCTAATTTTGTACTATGCGTTATTTCTTCTCGTAAAGAGTTTCCAATGCGTACGTATATGTCTTTACTCTGCAAAACTGTATTTCCTTATGAAGTGGTATTCTTCCATATCCTTTAGAGAGAAAACTGTCCTGTGCCTTCTCTTTTGAGGCTACACACTTAGACATACACGCAACATGAAAGCTTTTCGACTTACAACGTGTTGTTTAGGAAAAACAAGATAATTTCGCACGATGCGGGATTTCCTTAAAACGTGATTTTCTGAAAAATTTTGACGAAAGAAAATTCTCCTTTTGGTTCTCTTTAGATGCTACATGTTAAGACGTACACGCCACAACAATTCTTTTCGAGATACAACGTGTAGTTTTGGAGATACAAGCTAATTTTGTACTATGCGTTATTTCTTCTCGTAAAGAGTTTCCAATGCGTACGTATATGTCTTTACTCTGCAAAACTGTATTTCCTTATGAAGTGGTATTCTTACATATCCTTTCGAGAGAAAACTGTCCTGTGCCTTCTCTTTTGAGGCTATACACTTAGACATACACGCAACATGAAAGCTTTTCGACTTACAACGTGTTGTTTAGGAAAAACAAGATAATTTCGCACGATGCGGGATTTCCTTAAAACGTGATTTTCTGAAAAATTTTGACGAAAGAAAATTCTCCTTTTGGTTCTCTTTAGATGCTACATGTTAAGACGTACACGCCACAACAATTCTTTTCGAGATACAACGTGTAGTTTTGGAGATACAAGCTAATTTTGTACTATGCGTTATTTCTTCTCGTAAAGAGTTTCCAATGCGTACGTATATGTCTTTACTCTGCAAAACTGTATTTCCTTATGAAGTGGTATTCTTCCATATCCTTTCGAGAGAAAACTGTCCTGTGCCTTCTCTTTTGAGGCTACACACTTAGACATACACGCAACATGAAAGCTTTTCGACTTACAACGTGTTGTTTAGGAAAAACAAGATAATTTCGCACGATGCGGGATTTCCTTAAAACGTGATTTTCTGAAAAATTTTGACGAAAGAAAATTCTCCTTTTGGTTCTCTTTAGATGCTACATGTTAAGACGTACACGCCACAACAATTCTTTTCGAGATACAACGTGTAGTTTTGGAGATACAAGCTAATTTTGTACTATGCGTTATTTCTTCTCGTAAAGAGTTTCCAATGCGTACGTATATGTCTTTACTCTGCAAAACTGTATTTCCTTATGAAGTGGTATTCTTCCATATCCTTTCGAGAGAAAACTGTCCTGTGCCTTCTCTTTTGAGGCTACACACTTAGACATACACGCAACATGAAAGCTTTTCGACTTACAACGTGTTGTTTAGGAAAAACAAGATAATTTCGCACGATGCGGGATTTCCTTAAAACGTGATTTTCTGAAAAATTTTGACGAAAGAAAATTCTCCTTTTGGTTCTCTTTAGATGCTACATGTTAAGACGTACACGCCACAACAATTCTTTTCGAGATACAACGTGTAGTTTTGGAGATACAAGCTAATTTTGTACTATGCGTTATTTCTTCTCGTAAAGAGTTTCCAATGCGTATGTATATGTCTTTACTCTGCAAAACTGTATTTCCTTATGAAGTGGTATTCTTCCATATCCTTTAGAGAGAAAACTGTCCTGTGCCTTCTCTTTTGAGGCTACACACTTAGACATACACGCAACATGAAAGCTTTTCGACTTACAACGTGTTGTTTAGGAAAAACAAGATAATTTCGCACGATGCGGGATTTCCTTAAAACGTGATTTTCTGAAAAATTTTGACGAAAGAAAATTCTCCTTTTGGTTCTCTTTAGATGCTACATGTTAAGACGTACACGCCACAACAATTCTTTTCGAGATACAACGTGTAGTTTTGGAGATACAAGCTAATTTTGTACTATGCGTTATTTCTTCTCGTAAAGAGTTTCCAATGCGTACGTATATGTCTTTACTCTGCAAAACTGTATTTCCTTATGAAGTGGTATTCTTCCATATCCTTTCGAGAGAAAACTGTCCTGTGCCTTCTCTTTTGAGGCTACACACTTAGACATACACGCAACATGAAAGCTTTTCGACTTACAACGTGTTGTTTAGGAAAAACAAGATAATTTCGCACGATGCGGGATTTCCTTAAAACGTGATTTTCTGAAAAATTTTGACGAAAGAAAATTCTCCTTTTGGTTCTCTTTAGATGCTACATGTTAAGACGTACACGCCACAACAATTCTTTTCGAGATACAACGTGTAGTTTTGGAGATACAAGCTAATTTTGTACTATGCGTTATTTCTTCTCGTAAAGAGTTTCCAATGCGTACGTATATGTCTTTACTCTGCAAAACTGTATTTCCTTATGAAGTGGTATTCTTCCATATCCTTTCGAGAGAAAACTGTCCTGTGCCTTCTCTTTTGAGGCTATACACTTAGACATACACGCAACATGAAAGCTTTTCGACTTACAACGTGTTGTTTAGGAAAAACAAGATAATTTCGCACGATGCGGGATTTCCTTAAAACGTGATTTTCTGAAAAATTTTGACGAAAGAAAATTCTCCTTTTGGTTCTCTTTAGATGCTACATGTTAAGACGTACACGCCACAACAATTCTTTTCGAGATACAACGTGTAGTTTTGGAGATACAAGCTAATTTTGTACTATGCGTTATTTCTTCTCGTAAAGAGTTTGCAATGCGTACGTATATGTCTTTACTCTGCAAAACTGTATTTCCTTATGAAGTGGTATTCTTCCATATCCTTTCGAGAGAAAACTGTCCTGTGCCTTCTCTTTTGAGGCTACACACTTAGACATACACGCAACATGAAAGCTTTTCGACTTACAACGTGTTGTTTAGGAAAAACAAGATAATTTCGCACGATGCGGGATTTCCTTAAAACGTGATTTTCTGAAAAATTTTGACGAAAGAAAATTCTCCTTTTGGTTCTCTTTAGATGCTACATGTTAAGACGTACACGCCACAACAATTCTTTTCGAGATACAACGTGTAGTTTTGGAGATACAAGCTAATTTTGTACTATGCGTTATTTCTTCTCGTAAAGAGTTTCCAATGCGTACGTATATGTCTTTACTCTGCAAAACTGTATTTCCTTATGAAGTGGTATTCTTCCATATCCTTTCGAGAGAAAACTGTCCTGTGCCTTCTCTTTTGAGGCTACACACTTAGACATACACGCAACATGAAAGCTTTTCGACTTACAACGTGTTGTTTAGGAAAAACAAGATAATTTCGCACGATGCGGGATTTCCTTAAAACGTGATTTTCTGAAAAATTTTGACGAAAGAAAATTCTCCTTTTGGTTCTCTTTAGATGCTACATGTTAAGACGTACACGCCACAACAATTCTTTTCGAGATACAACGTGTAGTTTTGGAGATACAAGCTAATTTTGTACTATGCGTTATTTCTTCTCGTAAAGAGTTTCCAATGCGTACGTATATGTCTTTACTCTGCAAAACTGTATTTCCTTATGAAGTGGTATTCTTCCATATCCTTTCGAGAGAAAACTGTCCTGTGCCTTCTCTTTTGAGGCTACACACTTAGACATACACGCAACATGAAAGCTTTTCGACTTACAACGTGTTGTTTAGGAAAAACAAGATAATTTCGCACGATGCGGGATTTCCTTAAAACGTGATTTTCTGAAAAATTTTGACGAAAGAAAATTCTCCTTTTGGTTCTCTTTAGATGCTACATGTTAAGACGTACACGCCACAACAATTCTTTTCGAGATACAACGTGTAGTTTTGGAGATACAAGCTAATTTTGTACTATGCGTTATTTCTTCTCGTAAAGAGTTTCCAATGCGTACGTATATGTCTTTACTCTGCAAAACTGTATTTCCTTATGAAGTGGTATTCTTCCATATCCTTTCGAGAGAAAACTGTCCTGTGCCTTCTCTTTTGAGGCTACACACTTAGACATACACGCAACATGAAAGCTTTTCGACTTACAACGTGTTGTTTAGGAAAAACAAGATAATTTCGCACGATGCGGGATTTCCTTAAAACGTGATTTTCTGAAAAATTTTGACGAAAGAAAATTCTCCTTTTGGTTCTCTTTAGATGCTACATGTTAAGACGTACACGCCACAACAATTCTTTTCGAGATACAACGTGTAGTTTTGGAGATACAAGCTAATTTTGTACTATGCGTTATTTCTTCTCGTAAAGAGTTTCCAATGCGTACGTATATGTCTTTACTCTGCAAAACTGTATTTCCTTATGAAGTGGTATTCTTCCATACCCTTTCGAGAGAAAACTGTCCTGTGCCTTCTCTTTTGAGGCTACGCACTTAGACATACACGCAACATGAAAGCTTTTCGACTTACAACGTGTTGTTTAGGAAAAACAAGATAATTTCGCACGATGCGGGATTTCCTTAAAACGTGATTTTCTGAAAAATTTTGACGAAAGAAAATTCTCCTTTTGGTTCTCTTTAGATGCTACATGTTAAGACGTACACGCCACAACAATTCTTTTCGAGATACAACGTGTAGTTTTGGAGATACAAGCTAATTTTGTACTATGCGTTATTTCTTCTCGTAAAGAGTTTCCAATGCGTACGTATATGTCTTTACTCTGCAAAACTGTATTTCCTTATGAAGTGGTATTCTTCCATATCCTTTCGAGAGAAAACTGTCCTGTGCCTTCTCTTTTGAGGCTACACACTTAGACATGCACGCAACATGAAAGCTTTTCGACTTACAACGTGTTGTTTAGGAAAAACAAGATAATTTCGCACGATGCGGGATTTCCTTAAAACGTGATTTTCTGAAAAATTTTGACGAAAGAAAATTCTCCTTTTGGTTCTCTTTAGATGCTACATGTTAAGACGTACACGCCACAACAATTCTTTTCGAGATACAACGTGTAGTTTTGGAGATACAAGCTAATTTTGTACTATGCGTTATTTCTTCTCGTAAAGAGTTTCCAATGCGTACGTATATGTCTTTACTCTGCAAAACTGTATTTCCTTATGAAGTGGTATTCTTCCATATCCTTTCGAGAGAAAACTGTCCTGTGCCTTCTCTTTTGAGGCTACACACTTAGACATACACGCAACATGAAAGCTTTTCGACTTACAACGTGTTGTTTAGGAAAAACAAGATAATTTCGCACGATGCGGGATTTCCTTAAAACGTGATTTTCTGAAAAATTTTGACGAAAGAAAATTCTCCTTTTGGTTCTCTTTAGATGCTACATGTTAAGACGTACACGCCACAACAATTCTTTTCGAGATACAACGTGTAGTTTTGGAGATACAAGCTAATTTTGTACTATGCGTTATTTCTTCTCGTAAAGAGTTTCCAATGCGTACGTATATGTCTTTACTCTGCAAAACTGTATTTCCTTATGAAGTGGTATTCTTCCATATCCTTTCGAGAGAAAACTGTCCTGTGCCTTCTCTTTTGAGGCTACACACTTAGACATACACGCAACATGAAAGCTTTTCGACTTACAACGTGTTGTTTAGGAAAAACAAGATAATTTCGCACGATGCGGGATTTCCTTAAAACGTGATTTTCTGAAAAATTTTGACGAAAGAAAATTCTCCTTTTGGTTCTCTTTAGATGCTACATGTTAAGACGTACACGCCACAACAATTCTTTTCGAGATACAACGTGTAGTTTTGGAGATACAAGCTAATTTTGTACTATGCGTTATTTCTTCTCGTAAAGAGTTTCCAATGCGTACGTATATGTCTTTACTCTGCAAAACTGTATTTCCTTATGAAGTGGTATTCTTCCATATCCTTTCGAGAGAAAACTGTCCTGTGCCTTCTCTTTTGAGGCTACACACTTAGACATACACGCAACATGAAAGCTTTTCGACTTACAACGTGTTGTTGAGGAAAAACAAGATAATTTCGCACGATGCGGGATTTCCTTAAAACGTGATTTTCTGAAAAATTTTGACGAAAGAAAATTCTCCTTTTGGTTCTCTTTAGATGCTACATGTTAAGACGTACACGCCACAACAATTCTTTTCGAGATACAACGTGTAGTTTTGGAGATACAAGCTAATTTTGTACTATGCGTTATTTCTTCTCGTAAAGAGTTTCCAATGCGTACGTATATGTCTTTACTCTGCAAAACTGTATTTCCTTATGAAGTGGTATTCTTCCATATCCTTTCGAGAGAAAACTGTCCTGTGCCTTCTCTTTTGAGGCTACACACTTAGACATACACGCAACATGAAAGCTTTTCGACTTACAACGTGTTGTTTAGGAAAAACAAGATAATTTCGCACGATGCGGGATTTCCTTAAAACGTGATTTTCTGAAAAATTTTGACGAAAGAAAAATTCTCCTTTTGGTTCTCTTTAGATGCTACATGTTAAGACGTACACGCCACAACAATTCTTTTCGAGATACAACGTGTAGTTTTGGAGATACAAGCTAATTTTGTACTATGCGTTATTTCTTCTCGTAAAGAGTTTCCAATTCGTACGTATATGTCTTTACTCTGCAAAACTGTATTTCCTTATGAAGTGGTATTCTTCCATACCCTTTCGAGAGAAAACTGTCCTGTGCCTTCTCTTTTGAGGCTACACACTTAGACATACACGCAACATGAAAGCTTTTCGACTTACAACGTGTTGTTTAGGAAAAACAAGATAATTTCGCACGATGCGGGATTTCCTTAAAACGTGATTTTCTGAAAAATTTTGACGAAAGAAAATTCTCCTTTTGGTTCTCTTTAGATGCTACATGTTAAGACGTACACGCCACAACAATTCTTTTCGAGATACAACGTGTAGTTTTGGAGATACAAGCTAATTTTGTACTATGCGTTATTTCTTCTCGTAAAGAGTTTCCAATGCGTACGTATATGTCTTTACTCTGCAAAACTGTATTTCCTTATGAAGTGGTATTCTTCCATATCCTTTCGAGAGAAAACTGTCCTGTGCCTTCTCTTTTGAGGCTACACACTTAGACATACACGCAACATGAAAGCTTTTCGACTTACAAGGTGTTGTTTAGGAAAAACAAGATAATTTCGCACGATGCGGGATTTCCTTAAAACGTGATTTTCTGAAAAATTTTGACGAAAGAAAATTCTCCTTTTGGTTCTCTTTAGATGCTACATGTTAAGACGTACACGCCACAACAATTCTTTTCGAGATACAACGTGTAGTTTTGGAGATACAAGCTAATTTTGTACTATGCGTTATTTCTTCTCGTAAAGAGTTTCCAATGCGTACGTATATGTCTTTACTCTGCAAAACTGTATTTCCTTATGAAGTGGTATTCTTCCATATCCTTTCGAGAGAAAACTGTCCTGTGCCTTCTCTTTTGAGGCTACACACTTAGACATACACGCAACATGAAAGCTTTTCGACTTACAACGTGTTGTTTAGGAAAAACAAGATAATTTCGCACGATGCGGGATTTCCTTAAAACGTGATTTTCTGAAAAATTTTGACGAAAGAAAATTCTCCTTTTGGTTCTCTTTAGATGCTACATGTTAAGACGTACACGCCACAACAATTCTTTTCGAGATACAACGTGTAGTTTTGGAGATACAAGCTAATTTTGTACTATGCGTTATTTCTTCTCGTAAAGAGTTTCCAATGCGTACGTATATGTCTTTACTCTGCAAAACTGTATTTCCTTATGAAGTGGTATTCTTCCATATCCTTTCGAGAGAAAACTGTCCTGTGCCTTCTCTTTTGAGGCTACACACTTAGACATACACGCAACATGAAAGCTTTTCGACTTACAACGTGTTGTTTAGGAAAAACAAGATAATTTCGCACGATGCGGGATTTCCTTAAAACGTGATTTTCTGAAAAATTTTGACGAAAGAAAATTCTCCTTTTGGTTCTCTTTAGATGCTACATGTTAAGACGTACACGCCACAACAATTCTTTTCGAGATACAACGTGTAGTTTTGGAGATACAAGCTAATTTTGTACTATGCGTTATTTCTTCTCGTAAAGAGTTTCCAATGCGTACGTATATGTCTTTACTCTGCAAAACTGTATTTCCTTATGAAGTGGTATTCTTCCATATCCTTTCGAGAGAAAACTGTCCTGTGCCTTCTCTTTTGAGGCTACACACTTAGACATACACGCAACATGAAAGCTTTTCGACTTACAACGTGTTGTTTAGGAAAAACAAGATAATTTCGCACGATGCGGGATTTCCTTAAAACGTGATTTTCTGAAAAATTTTGACGAAAGAAAATTCTCCTTTTGGTTCTCTTTAGATGCTACATGTTAAGACGTACACGCCACAACAATTCTTTTCGAGATACAACGTGTAGTTTTGGAGATACAAGCTAATTTTGTACTATGCGTTATTTCTTCTCGTAAAGAGTTTCCAATGCGTACGTATATGTCTTTACTCTGCAAAACTGTATTTCCTTATGAAGTGGTATTCTTCCATATCCTTTCGAGAGAAAACTGTCCTGTGCCTTCTCTTTTGAGGCTACACACTTAGACATACACGCAACATGAAAGCTTTTCGACTTACAACGTGTTGTTTAGGAAAAACAAGATAATTTCGCACGATGCGGGATTTCCTTAAAACGTGATTTTCTGAAAAATTTTGACGAAAGAAAATTCTCCTTTTGGTTCTCTTTAGATGCTACATGTTAAGATGTACACGCCACAACAATTCTTTTCGAGATACAACGTGTAGTTTTGGAGATACAAGCTAATTTTGTACTATGCGTTATTTCTTCTCGTAAAGAGTTTCCAATGCGTACGTATATGTCTTTACTCTGCAAAACTGTATTTCCTTATGAAGTGGTATTCTTCCATATCCTTTCGAGAGAAAACTGTCCTGTGCCTTCTCTTTTGAGGCTACACACTTAGACATACACGCAACATGAAAGCTTTTCGACTTACAACGTGTTGTTTAGGAAAAACAAGATAATTTCGCACGATGCGGGATTTCCTTAAAACGTGATTTTCTGAAAAATTTTGACGAAAGAAAATTCTCCTTTTGGTTCTCTTTAGATGCTACATGTTAAGACGTACACGCCACAACAATTCTTTTCGAGATACAACGTGTAGTTTTGGAGATACAAGCTAATTTTGTACTATGCGTTATTTCTTCTCGTAAAGAGTTTCCAATGCGTACGTATATGTCTTTACTCTGCAAAACTGTATTTCCTTATGAAGTGGTATTCTTCCATATCCTTTCGAGAGAAAACTGTCCTGTGCCTTCTCTTTTGAGGCTACACACTTAGACATACACGCAACATGAAAGCTTTTCGACTTACAACGTGTTGTTTAGGAAAAACAAGATAATTTCGCACGATGCGGGATTTCCTTAAAACGTGATTTTCTGAAAAATTTTGACGAAAGAAAATTCTCCTTTTGGTTCTCTTTAGATGCTACATGTTAAGACGTACACGCCACAACAATTCTTTTCGAGATACAACGTGTAGTTTTGGAGATACAAGCTAATTTTGTACTATGCGTTATTTCTTCTCGTAAAGAGTTTCCAATGCGTACGTATATGTCTTTACTCTGCAAAACTGTATTTCCTTATGAAGTGGTATTCTTCCATATCCTTTCGAGAGAAAACTGTCCTGTGCCTTCTCTTTTGAGGCTACACACTTAGACATACACGCAACATGAAAGCTTTTCGACTTACAACGTGTTGTTTAGGAAAAACAAGATAATTTCGCACGATGCGGGATTTCCTTAAAACGTGATTTTCTGAAAAATTTTGACGAAAGAAAATTCTCCTTTTGGTTCTCTTTAGATGCTACATGTTAAGACGTACACGCCACAACAATTCTTTTCGAGATACAACGTGTAGTTTTGGAGATACAAGCTAATTTTGTACTATGCGTTATTTCTTCTCGTAAAGAGTTTCCAATGCGTACGTATATGTCTTTACTCTGCAAAACTGTATTTCCTTATGAAGTGGTATTCTTCCATATCCTTTCGAGAGAAAACTGTCCTGTGCCTTCTCTTTTGAGGCTACACACTTAGACATACACGCAACATGAAAGCTTTTCGACTTACAACGTGTTGTTTAGGAAAAACAAGATAATTTCGCACGATGCGGGATTTCCTTAAAACGTGATTTTCTGAAAAATTTTGACGAAAGAAAATTCTCCTTTTGGTTCTCTTTAGATGCTACATGTTAAGACGTACACGCCACAACAATTCTTATCGAGATACAACGTGTAGTTTTGGAGATACAAGCTAATTTTGTACTATGCGTTATTTCTTCTCGTAAAGAGTTTCCAATGCGTACGTATATGTCTTTACTCTGCAAAACTGTATTTCCTTATGAAGTGGTATTCTTCCATATCCTTTCGAGAGAAAACTGTCCTGTGCCTTCTCTTTTGAGGCTACACACTTAGACATACACGCAACATGAAAGCTTTTCGACTTACAACGTGTTGTTTAGGAAAAACAAGATAATTTCGCACGATGCGGGATTTCCTTAAAACGTGATTTTCTCAAAATTTTGACGAAAGAAAATTCTCCTTTTGGTTCTCTTTAGATGCTACATGTTAAGACGTACACGCCACAACAATTCTTTTCGAGATACAACGTGTAGTTTTGGAGATACAAGCTAATTTTGTACTATGCGTTATTTCTTCTCGTAAAGAGTTTCCAATGCGTACGTATATGTCTTTACTCTGCAAAACTGTATTTCCTTATGAAGTGGTATTCTTCCATATCCTTTCGAGAGAAAACTGTCCTGTGCCTTCTCTTTTGAGGCTACACACTTAGACATACACGCAACATGAAAGCTTTTCGACTTACAACGTGTTGTTTAGGAAAAACAAGATAATTTCGCACGATGCGGGATTTCCTTAAAACGTGATTTTCTGAAAAATTTTGACGAAAGAAAATTCTCCTTTTGGTTCTCTTTAGATGCTACATGTTAAGACGTACACGCCACAACAATTCTTTTCGAGATACAACGTGTAGTTTTGGAGATACAAGCTAATTTTGTACTATGCGTTATTTCTTCTCGTAAAGAGTTTCCAATGCGTACGTATATGTCTTTACTCTGCAAAACTGTATTTCCTTATGAAGTGGTATTCTTCCATATCCTTTCGAGAGAAAACTGTCCTGTGCCTTCTCTTTTGAGGCTACACACTTAGACATACACGCAACATGAAAGCTTTTCGACTTACAACGTGTTGTTTAGGAAAAACAAGATAATTTCGCACGATGCGGGATTTCCTTAAAACGTGATTTTCTGAAAAATTTTGACGAAAGAAAATTCTCCTTTTGGTTCTCTTTAGATGCTACATGTTAAGACGTACACGCCACAACAATTCTTTTCGAGATACAACGTGTAGTTTTGGAGATACAAGCTAATTTTGTACTATGCGTTATTTCTTCTCGTAAAGAGTTTCCAATGCGTACGTATATGTCTTTACTCTGCAAAACTGTATTTCCTTATGAAGTGGTATTCTTCCATATCCTTTCGAGAGAAAACTGTCCTGTGCCTTCTCTTTTGAGGCTACACACTTAGACATACACGCAACATGAAAGCTTTTCGACTTACAACGTGTTGTTTAGGAAAAACAAGATAATTTCGCACGATGCGGGATTTCCTTAAAACGTGATTTTCTGAAAAATTTTGACGAAAGAAAATTCTCCTTTTGGTTCTCTTTAGATGCTACATGTTAAGACGTACACGCCACAACAATTCTTTTCGAGATACAACGTGTAGTTTTGGAGATACAAGCTAATTTTGTACTATGCGTTATTTCTTCTCGTAAAGAGTTTCCAATGCGTACGTATATGTCTTTACTCTGCAAAACTGTATTTCCTTATGAAGTGGTATTCTTCCATATCCTTTCGAGAGAAAACTGTCCTGTGCCTTCTCTTTTGAGGCTACACAATTAGACATACACGCAACATGAAAGCTTTTCGACTTACAACGTGTTGTTTAGGAAAAACAAGATAATTTCGCACGATGCGGGATTTCCTTAAAACGTGAGTTTCTGAAAAATTTTGACGAAAGAAAATTCTCCTTTTGGTTCTCTTTAGATGCTACATGTTAAGACGTACACGCCACAACAATTCTTTTCGAGATACAACGTGTAGTTTTGGAGATACAAGCTAATTTTGTACTATGCGTTATTTCTTCTCGTAAAGAGTTTCCAATGCGTACGTATATGTCTTTACTCTGCAAAACTGTATTTCCTTATGAAGTGGTATTCTTCCATATCCTTTCGAGAGAAAACTGTCCTGTGCCTTCTCTTTTGAGGCTACACACTTAGACATACACGCAACATGAAAGCTTTTCGACTTACAACGTGTTGTTTAGGAAAAACAAGATAATTTCGCACGATGCGGGATTTCCTTAAAACGTGAGTTTCTGAAAAATTTTGACGAAAGAAAATTCTCCTTTTGGTTCTCTTTAGATGCTACATGTTAAGACGTACACGCCACAACAATTCTTTTCGAGATACAACGTGTAGTTTTGGAGATACAAGCTAATTTTGTACTATGCGTTATTTCTTCTCGTAAAGAGTTTCCAATGCGTACGTATATGTCTTTACTCTGCAAAACTGTATTTCCTTATGAAGTGGTATTCTTCCATACCCTTTCGAGAGAAAACTGTCCTGTGCCTTCTCTTTTGAGGCTACACACTTAGACATACACGCAACATGAAAGCTTTTCGACTTACAACGTGTTGTTTAGGAAAAACAAGATAATTTCGCACGATGCGGGATTTCCTTAAAACGTGATTTTCTGAAAAATTTTGACGAAAGAAAATTCTCCTTTTGGTTCTCTTTAGATGCTACATGTTAAGACGTACACGCCACAACAATTCTTTTCGAGATACAACGTGTAGTTTTGGAGATACAAGCTAATTTTGTACTATGCGTTATTTCTTCTCGTAAAGAGTTTCCAATGCGTACGTATATGTCTTTACTCTGCAAAACTGTATTTCCTTATGAAGTGGTATTCTTCCATATCCTTTCGAGAGAAAACTGTCCTGTGCCTTCTCTTTTGAGGCTACACACTTAGACATACACGCAACATGAAAGCTTTTCGACTTACAACGTGTTGTTTAGGAAAAACAAGATAATTTCGCACGATGCGGGATTTCCTTAAAACGTGATTTTCTGAAAAATTTTGAAGAAAGAAAATTCTCCTTTTGGTTCTCTTTAGATGCTACATGTTAAGACGTACACGCCACAACAATTCTTTTCGAGATACAACGTGTAGTTTTGGAGATACAAGCTAATTTTGTACTATGCGTTATTTCTTCTCGTAAAGAGTTTCCAATGCGTACGTATATGTCTTTACTCTGCAAAACTGTATTTCCTTATGAAGTGGTATTCTTCCATATCCTTTCGAGAGAAAACTGTCCTGTGCCTTCTCTTTTGAGGCTACACACTTAGACATACACGCAACATGAAAGCTTTTCGACTTACAACGTGTTGTTTTGGAAAAACAAGATAATTTCGCACGATGCGGGATTTCCTTAAAACGTGATTTTCTGAAAAATTTTGACGAAAGAAAATTCTCCTTTTGGTTCTCTTTAGATGCTACATGTTAAGACGTACACGCCACAACAATTCTTTTCGAGATACAACGTGTAGTTTTGGAGATACAAGCTAATTTTGTACTATGCGTTATTTCTTCTCGTAAAGAGTTTCCAATGCGTACGTATATGTCTTTACTCTGCAAAACTGTATTTCCTTATGAAGTGGTATTCTTCCATATCCTTTCGAGAGAAAACTGTCCTGTGCCTTCTCTTTTGAGGCTACACACTTAGACATACACGCAACATGAAAGCTTTTCGACTTACAACGTGTTGTTTAGGAAAAACAAGATAATTTCGCACGATGCGGGATTTCCTTAAAACGTGATTTTCTGAAAAATTTTGACGAAAGAAAATTCTCCTTTTGGTTCTCTTTAGATGCTACATGTTAAGACGTACACGCCACAACAATTCTTTTCGAGATACAACGTGTAGTTTTGGAGATACAAGCTAATTTTGTACTATGCGTTATTTCTTCTCGTAAAGAGTTTCCAATGCGTACGTATATGTCTTTACTCTGCAAAACTGTATTTCCTTATGAAGTGGTATTCTTCCATATCCTTTCGAGAGAAAACTGTCCTGTGCCTTCTCTTTTGAGGCTACACACTTAGACATACACGCAACATGAAAGCTTTTCGACTTACAACGTGTTGTTTAGGAAAAACAAGACAATTTCGCACGATGCGGGATTTCCTTAAAACGTGATTTTCTGAAAAATTTTGACGAAAGAAAATTCTCCTTTTGGTTCTCTTTAGATGCTACATGTTAAGACGTACACGCCACAACAATTCTTTTCGAGATACAACGTGTAGTTTTGGAGATACAAGCTAATTTTGTACTGTGCGTTATTTCTTCTCGTAAAGAGTTTCCAATGCGTACGTATATGTCTTTACTCTGCTAAACTGTATTTCCTTATGAAGTGGTATTCTTCCATACCCTTTCGAGAGAAAACTGTCCTGTGCCTTCTCTTTTGAGGCTACACACTTAGACATACACGCAACATGAAAGCTTTTCGACTTACAACGTGTTGTTTAGGAAAAACAAGATAATTTCGCACGATGCGGGATTTCCTTAAAACGTGATTTTCTGAAAAATTTTGACGAAAGAAAATTCTCCTTTTGGTTCTCTTTAGATGCTACATGTTAAGACGTACACGCCACAACAATTCTTTTCGAGATACAACGTGTAGTTTTGGAGATACAAGCTAATTTTGTACTATGCGTTATTTCTTCTCGTAAAGAGTTTCCAATGCGTACGTATATGTCTTTACTCTGCAAAACTGTATTTCCTTATGAAGTGGTATTCTTCCATATCCTTTCGAGAGAAAACTGTCCTGTGCCTTCTCTTTTGAGGCTACACACTTAGACATACACGCAACATGAAAGCTTTTCGACTTACAACGTGTTGTTTAGGAAAAACAAGATAATTTCGCACGATGCGGGATTTCCTTAAAACGTGATTTTCTGAAAAATTTTAACGAAAGAAAATTCTCCTTTTGGTTCTCTTTAGATGCTACATGTTAAGACGTACACGCCACAACAATTCTTTTCGAGATACAACGTGTAGTTTTGGAGATACAAGCTAATTTTGTACTATGCGTTATTTCTTCTCGTAAAGAGTTTCCAATGCGTACGTATATGTCTTTACTCTGCAAAACTGTATTTCCTTATGAAGTGGTATTCTTCCATATCCTTTCGAGAGAAAACTGTCCTGTGCCTTCTCTTTTGAGGCTACACACTTAGACATACACGCAACATGAAAGCTTTTCGACTTACAACGTGTTGTTTTGGAAAAACAAGATAATTTCGCACGATGCGGGATTTCCTTAAAACGTGATTTTCTGAAAAATTTTGACGAAAGAAAATTCTCCTTTTGGTTCTCTTTAGATGCTACATGTTAAGACGTACACGCCACAACAATTCTTTTCGAGATACAACGTGTAGTTTTGGAGATACAAGCTAATTTTGTACTATGCGTTATTTCTTCTCGTAAAGAGTTTCCAATGCGTACGTATATGTCTTTACTCTGCAAAACTGTATTTCCTTATGAAGTGGTATTCTTCCATATCCTTTCGAGAGAAAACTGTCCTGTGCCTTCTCTTTTGAGGCTACACACTTAGACATACACGCAACATGAAAGCTTTTCGACTTACAACGTGTTGTTTAGGAAAAACAAGATAATTTCGCACGATGCGGGATTTCCTTAAAACGTGATTTTCTGAAAAATTTTGACGAAAGAAAATTCTCCTTTTGGTTCTCTTTAGATGCTACATGTTAAGACGTACACGCCACAACAATTCTTTTCGAGATACAACGTGTAGTTTTGGAGATACAAGCTAATTTTGTACTATGCGTTATTTCTTCTCGTAAAGAGTTTCCAATGCGTACGTATATGTCTTTACTCTGCAAAACTGTATTTCCTTATGAAGTGGTATTCTTCCATATCCTTTCGAGAGAAAACTGTCCTGTGCCTTCTCTTTTGAGGCTACACACTTAGACATACACGCAACATGAAAGCTTTTCGACTTACAACGTGTTGTTTAGGAAAAACAAGATAATTTCGCACGATGCGGGATTTCCTTAAAACGTGATTTTCTGAAAAATTTTGACGAAAGAAAATTCTCCTTTTGGTTCTCTTTAGATGCTACATGTTAAGACGTACACGCCACAACAATTCTTTTCGAGATACAACGTGTAGTTTTGGAGATACAAGCTAATTTTGTACTGTGCGTTATTTCTTCTCGTAAAGAGTTTCCAATGCGTACGTATATGTCTTTACTCTGCTAAACTGTATTTCCTTATGAAGTGGTATTCTTCCATACCCTTTCGAGAGAAAACTGTCCTGTGCCTTCTCTTTTGAGGCTACACACTTAGACATACACGCAACATGAAAGCTTTTCGACTTACAACGTGTTGTTTAGGAAAAACAAGATAATTTCGCACGATGCGGGATTTCCTTAAAACGTGATTTTCTGAAAAATTTTGACGAAAGAAAATTCTCCTTTTGGTTCTCTTTAGATGCTACATGTTAAGACGTACACGCCACAACAATTCTTTTCGAGATACAACGTGTAGTTTTGGAGATACAAGCTAATTTTGTACTATGCGTTATTTCTTCTTGTAAAGAGTTTCCAATGCGTACGTATATGTCTTTACTCTGCAAAACTGTATTTCCTTATGAAGTGGTATTCTTCCATGCCCTTTCGAGAGAAAACTGTCCTGTGCCTTCTCTTTTGAGGCTACACACTTAGACATACACGCAACATGAAAGCTTTTCGACTTACAACGTGTTGTTTAGGAAAAACAAGATAATTTCGCACGATGCGGGATTTCCTTAAAACGTGATTTTCTGAAAAATTTTGACGAAAGAAAATTCTCCTTTTGGTTCTCTTTAGATGCTACATGTTAAGACGTACACGCCACAACAATTCTTTTCGAGATACAACGTGTAGTTTTGGAGATACAAGCTAATTTTGTACTATGCGTTATTTCTTCTCGTAAAGAGTTTCCAATGCGTACGTATATGTCTTTACTCTGCAAAACTGTATTTCCTTATGAAGTGGTATTCTTCCATATCCTTTCGAGAGAAAACTGTCCTGTGCCTTCTCTTTTGAGGCTACACACTTAGAAATACACGCAACATGAAAGCTTTTCGACTTACAACGTGTTGTTTAGGAAAAACAAGATAATTTCGCACGATGCGGGATTTCCTTAAAACGTGATTTTCTGAAAAATTTTGACGAAAGAAAATTCTCCTTTTGGTTCTCTTTAGATGCTACATGTTAAGACGTACACGCCACAACAATTCTTTTCGAGATACAACGTGTAGTTTTGGAGATACAAGCTAATTTTGTACTGTGCGTTATTTCTTCTCGTAAAGAGTTTCCAATGCGTACGTATATGTCTTTACTCTGAAAAACTGTATTTCCTTATGAAGTGGTATTCTTCCATACCCTTTCGAGAGAAAACTGTCCTGTGCCTTCTCTTTTGAGGCTACACACTTAGACATACACGCAACATGAAAGCTTTTCGACTTACAACGTGTTGTTTAGGAAAAACAAGATAATTTCGCACGATGCGGGATTTCCTTAAAACGTGATTTTCTGAAAAATTTTGACGAAAGAAAATTCTCCTTTTGGTTCTCTTTAGATGCTACATGTTAAGACGTACACGCCACAACAATTCTTTTCGAGATACAACGTGTAGTTTTGGAGATACAAGCTAATTTTGTACTGTGCGTTATTTCTTCTCGTAAAGAGTTTCCAATGCGTACGTATATGTCTTTACTCTGCAAAACTGTATTTCCTTATGAAGTGGTATTCTTCCATATCCTTTCGAGAGAAAACTGTCCTGTGCCTTCTCTTTTGAGGCTACACACTTAGACATACACGCAACATGAAAGCTTTTCGACTTACAACGTGTTGTTTAGGAAAAACAAGATAATTTCGCACGATGCGGGATTTCCTTAAAACGTGATTTTCTGAAAAATTTTGATGAAAGAAAATTCTCCTTTTGGTTCTCTTTAGATGCTACATGTTAAGACGTACACGCCACAACAATTCTTTTCGAGACACAACGTGTAGTTTTGGAGATACAAGCTAATTTTGTACTATGCGTTATTTCTTCTCGTAAAGAGTTTCCAATGCGTACGTATGTCTTTACTCTGCAAAACTGTATTTCCTTATGAAGTGGTATTCTTCCATATCCTTTCGAGAGAAAACTGTCCTGTGCCTTCTCTTTTGAGGCTACACACTTAGACATACACGCAACATGAAAGCTTTTCGACTTACAACGTGTTGTTTAGGAAAAACAAGATAATTTCGCACGATGCGGGATTTCCTTAAAACGTGATTTTCTGAAAAATTTTGACGAAAGAAAATTCTCCTTTTGGTTCTCTTTAGATGCTACATGTTAAGACGTACACGCCACAACAATTCTTTTCGAGATACAACGTGTAGTTTTGGAGATACAAGCTAATTTTGTACTGTGCGTTATTTCTTCTCGTAAAGAGTTTCCAATGCGTACGTATATGTCTTTACTCTGCAAAACTGTATTTCCTTATGAAGTGGTATTCTTCCATATCCTTTCGAGAGAAAACTGTCCTGTGCCTTCTCTTTTGAGGCTACACACTTAGACATACACGCAACATGAAAGCTTTTCGACTTACAACGTGTTGTTTAGGAAAAACAAGATAATTTCGCACGATGCGGGATTTCCTTAAAACGTGATTTTCTGAAAAATTTTAACGAAAGAAAATTCTCCTTTTGGTTCTCTTTAGATGCTACATGTTAAGACGTACACGCCACAACAATTCTTTTCGAGATACAACGTGTAGTTTTGGAGATACAAGCTAATTTTGTACTATGCGTTATTTCTTCTCGTAAAGAGTTTCCAATGCGTACGTATATGTCTTTACTCTGCAAAACTGTATTTCCTTATGAAGTGGTATTCTTCCATATCCTTTCGAGAGAAAACTGTCCTGTGCCTTCTCTTTTGAGGCTACACACTTAGACATACACGCAACATGAAAGCTTTTCGACTTACAACGTGTTGTTTAGGAAAAACAAGATAATTTCGCACGATGCGGGATTTCCTTAAAACGTGATTTTCTGAAAAATTTTGACGAAAGAAAATTCTCCTTTTGGTTCTCTTTAGATGCTACATGTTAAGACGTACACGCCACAACAATTCTTTTCGAGATACAACGTGTAGTTTTCGAGATACAAGCTAATTTTGTACTGTGCGTTATTTCTTCTCGTAAAGAGTTTCCAATGCGTACGTATATGTCTTTACTCTGCAAAACTGTATTTCCTTATGAAGTGGTATTCTTCCATATCCTTTCGAGAGAAAACTGTCCTGTGCCTTCTCTTTTGAGGCTACACACTTAGACATACACGCAACATGAAAGCTTTTCGACTTACAACGTGTTGTTTAGGAAAAACAAGATAATTTCGCACGATGCGGGATTTCCTTAAAACGTGATTTTCTGAAAAATTTTGACGAAAGAAAATTCTCCTTTTGGTTCTCTTTAGATGCTACATGTTAAGACGTACACGCCACAACAATTCTTTTCGAGATACAACGTGTAGTTTTGGAGATACAAGCTAATTTTGTACTATGCGTTATTTCTTCTCGTAAAGAGTTTCCAATGCGTACGTATATGTCTTTACTCTGCAAAACTGTATTTCCTTATGAAGTGGTATTCTTCCATATCCTTTCGAGAGAAAACTGTCCTGTGCCTTCTCTTTTGAGGCTACACACTTAGACATACACGCAACATGAAAGCTTTTCGACTTACAACGTGTTGTTTAGGAAAAACAAGATAATTTCGCACGATGCGGGATTTCCTTAAAACGTGATTTTCTGAAAAATTTTGACGAAAGAAAATTCTCCTTTTGGTTCTCTTTAGATGCTACATGTTAAGACGTACACGCCACAACAATTCTTTTCGAGATACAACGTGTAGTTTTGGAGATACAAGCTAATTTTGTACTATGCGTTATTTCTTCTCGTAAAGAGTTTCCAATGCGTACGTATATGTCTTTACTCTGCAAAACTGTATTTCCTTATGAAGTGGTATTCTTCCATATCCTTTCGAGAGAAAACTGTCCTGTGCCTTCTCTTTTGAGGCTACACACTTAGACATACACGCAACATGAAAGCTTTTCGACTTACAACGTGTTGTTTAGGAAAAACAAGATAATTTCGCACGATGCGGGATTTCCTTAAAACGTGATTTTCTGAAAAATTTTGACGAAAGAAAATTCTCCTTTTGGTTCTCTTTAGATGCTACATGTTAAGACGTACACGCCACAACAATTCTTTTCGAGATACAACGTGTAATTTTGGAGATACAAGCTAATTTTGTACTATGCGTTATTTCTTCTCGTAAAGAGTTTCCAATGCGTACGTATATGTCTTTACTCTGCAAAACTGTATTTCCTTATGAAGTGGTATTCTTCCATATCCTTTCGAGAGAAAACTGTCCTGTGCCTTCTCTTTTGAGGCTACACACTTAGACATACACGCAACATGAAAGCTTTTCGACTTACAACGTGTTGTTTAGGAAAAACAAGATAATTTCGCACGATGCGGGATTTCCTTAAAACGTGATTTTCTGAAAAATTTTGACGAAAGAAAATTCTCCTTTTGGTTCTCTTTAGATGCTACATGTTAAGACGTACACGCCACAACAATTCTTTTCGAGATACAACGTGTAGTTTTGGAGATACAAGCTAATTTTGTACTATGCGTTATTTCTTCTCGTAAAGAGTTTCCAATGCGTACGTATATGTCTTTACTCTGCAAAACTGTATTTCCTTATGAAGTGGTATTCTTCCATATCCTTTCGAGAGAAAACTGTCCTGTGCCTTCTCTTTTGAGGCTACACACTTAGACATACACGCAACATGAAAGCTTTTCGACTTACAACGTGTTGTTTAGGAAAAACAAGATAATTTCGCACGATGCGGGATTTCCTTAAAACGTGATTTTCTGAAAAATTTTGACTAAAGAAAATTCTCCTTTTGGTTCTCTTTAGATGCTACATGTTAAGACGTACACGCCACAACAATTCTTTTCGAGATACAACGTGTAGTTTTGGAGATACAAGCTAATTTTGTACTATGCGTTATTTCTTCTCGTAAAGAGTTTCCAATGCGTACGTATATGTCTTTACTCTGCAAAACTGTATTTCCTTATGAAGTGGTATTCTTCCATACCCTTTCGAGAGAAAACTGTCCTGTGCCTTCTCTTTTGAGGCTACACACTTAGACATACACGCAACATGAAAGCTTTTCGACTTACAACGTGTTGTTTAGGAAAAACAAGATAATTTCGCACGATGCGGGATTTCCTTAAAACGTGATTTTCTGAAAAATTTTGACGAAAGAAAATTCTCCTTTTGGTTCTCTTTAGATGCTACATGTTAAGACGTACACGCCACAACAATTCTTTTCGAGATACAACGTGTAGTTTTGGAGATACAAGCTAATTTTGTACTGTGCGTTATTTCTTCTCGTAAAGAGTTTCCAATGCGTACGTATATGTCTTTACTCTGCAAAACTGTATTTCCTTATGAAGTGGTATTCTTCCATATCCTTTCGAGAGAAAACTGTCCTGTGCCTTCTCTTTTGAGGCTACACACTTAGACATACACGCAACATGAAAGCTTTTCGACTTACAACGTGTTGTTTAGGAAAAACAAGATAATTTCGCACGATGCGGGATTTCCTTAAAACGTGATTTTCTGAAAAATTTTGATGAAAGAAAATTCTCCTTTTGGTTCTCTTTAGATGCTACATGTTAAGACGTACACGCCACAACAATTCTTTTCGAGACACAACGTGTAGTTTTGGAGATACAAGCTAATTTTGTACTATGCGTTATTTCTTCTCGTAAAGAGTTTCCAATGCGTACGTATGTCTTTACTCTGCAAAACTGTATTTCCTTATGAAGTGGTATTCTTCCATATCCTTTCGAGAGAAAACTGTCCTGTGCCTTCTCTTTTGAGGCTACACACTTAGACATACACGCAACATGAAAGCTTTTCGACTTACAACGTGTTGTTTAGGAAAAACAAGATAATTTCGCACGATGCGGGATTTCCTTAAAACGTGATTTTCTGAAAAATTTTGACGAAAGAAAATTCTCCTTTTGGTTCTCTTTAGATGCTACATGTTAAGACGTACACGCCACAACAATTCTTTTCGAGATACAACGTGTAGTTTTGGAGATACAAGCTAATTTTGTACTGTGCGTTATTTCTTCTCGTAAAGAGTTTCCAATGCGTACGTATATGTCTTTACTCTGCAAAACTGTATTTCCTTATGAAGTGGTATTCTTCCATATCCTTTCGAGAGAAAACTGTCCTGTGCCTTCTCTTTTGAGGCTACACACTTAGACATACACGCAACATGAAAGCTTTTCGACTTACAACGTGTTGTTTAGGAAAAACAAGATAATTTCGCACGATGCGGGATTTCCTTAAAACGTGATTTTCTGAAAAATTTTAACGAAAGAAAATTCTCCTTTTGGTTCTCTTTAGATGCTACATGTTAAGACGTACACGCCACAACAATTCTTTTCGAGATACAACGTGTAGTTTTGGAGATACAAGCTAATTTTGTACTATGCGTTATTTCTTCTCGTAAAGAGTTTCCAATGCGTACGTATATGTCTTTACTCTGCAAAACTGTATTTCCTTATGAAGTGGTATTCTTCCATATCCTTTCGAGAGAAAACTGTCCTGTGCCTTCTCTTTTGAGGCTACACACTTAGACATACACGCAACATGAAAGCTTTTCGACTTACAACGTGTTGTTTAGGAAAAACAAGATAATTTCGCACGATGCGGGATTTCCTTAAAACGTGATTTTCTGAAAAATTTTGACGAAAGAAAATTCTCCTTTTGGTTCTCTTTAGATGCTACATGTTAAGACGTACACGCCACAACAATTCTTTTCGAGATACAACGTGTAGTTTTCGAGATACAAGCTAATTTTGTACTGTGCGTTATTTCTTCTCGTAAAGAGTTTCCAATGCGTACGTATATGTCTTTACTCTGCAAAACTGTATTTCCTTATGAAGTGGTATTCTTCCATATCCTTTCGAGAGAAAACTGTCCTGTGCCTTCTCTTTTGAGGCTACACACTTAGACATACACGCAACATGAAAGCTTTTCGACTTACAACGTGTTGTTTAGGAAAAACAAGATAATTTCGCACGATGCGGGATTTCCTTAAAACGTGATTTTCTGAAAAATTTTGACGAAAGAAAATTCTCCTTTTGGTTCTCTTTAGATGCTACATGTTAAGACGTACACGCCACAACAATTCTTTTCGAGATACAACGTGTAGTTTTGGAGATACAAGCTAATTTTGTACTATGCGTTATTTCTTCTCGTAAAGAGTTTCCAATGCGTACGTATATGTCTTTACTCTGCAAAACTGTATTTCCTTATGAAGTGGTATTCTTCCATATCCTTTCGAGAGAAAACTGTCCTGTGCCTTCTCTTTTGAGGCTACACACTTAGACATACACGCAACATGAAAGCTTTTCGACTTACAACGTGTTGTTTAGGAAAAACAAGATAATTTCGCACGATGCGGGATTTCCTTAAAACGTGATTTTCTGAAAAATTTTGACGAAAGAAAATTCTCCTTTTGGTTCTCTTTAGATGCTACATGTTAAGACGTACACGCCACAACAATTCTTTTCGAGATACAACGTGTAGTTTTGGAGATACAAGCTAATTTTGTACTATGCGTTATTTCTTCTCGTAAAGAGTTTCCAATGCGTACGTATATGTCTTTACTCTGCAAAACTGTATTTCCTTATGAAGTGGTATTCTTCCATATCCTTTCGAGAGAAAACTGTCCTGTGCCTTCTCTTTTGAGGCTACACACTTAGACATACACGCAACATGAAAGCTTTTCGACTTACAACGTGTTGTTTAGGAAAAACAAGATAATTTCGCACGATGCGGGATTTCCTTAAAACGTGATTTTCTGAAAAATTTTGACGAAAGAAAATTCTCCTTTTGGTTCTCTTTAGATGCTACATGTTAAGACGTACACGCCACAACAATTCTTTTCGAGATACAACGTGTAATTTTGGAGATACAAGCTAATTTTGTACTATGCGTTATTTCTTCTCGTAAAGAGTTTCCAATGCGTACGTATATGTCTTTACTCTGCAAAACTGTATTTCCTTATGAAGTGGTATTCTTCCATATCCTTTCGAGAGAAAACTGTCCTGTGCCTTCTCTTTTGAGGCTACACACTTAGACATACACGCAACATGAAAGCTTTTCGACTTACAACGTGTTGTTTAGGAAAAACAAGATAATTTCGCACGATGCGGGATTTCCTTAAAACGTGATTTTCTGAAAAATTTTGACGAAAGAAAATTCTCCTTTTGGTTCTCTTTAGATGCTACATGTTAAGACGTACACGCCACAACAATTCTTTTCGAGATACAACGTGTAGTTTTGGAGATACAAGCTAATTTTGTACTATGCGTTATTTCTTCTCGTAAAGAGTTTCCAATGCGTACGTATATGTCTTTACTCTGCAAAACTGTATTTCCTTATGAAGTGGTATTCTTCCATATCCTTTCGAGAGAAAACTGTCCTGTGCCTTCTCTTTTGAGGCTACACACTTAGACATACACGCAACATGAAAGCTTTTCGACTTACAACGTGTTGTTTAGGAAAAACAAGATAATTTCGCACGATGCGGGATTTCCTTAAAACGTGATTTTCTGAAAAATTTTGACTAAAGAAAATTCTCCTTTTGGTTCTCTTTAGATGCTACATGTTAAGACGTACACGCCACAACAATTCTTTTCGAGATACAACGTGTAGTTTTGGAGATACAAGCTAATTTTGTACTATGCGTTATTTCTTCTCGTAAAGAGTTTCCAATGCGTACGTATATGTCTTTACTCTGCAAAACTGTATTTCCTTATGAAGTGGTATTCTTCCATATCCTTTCGAGAGAAAACTGTCCTGTGCCTTCTCTTTTGAGGCTACACACTTAGAGATACACGCAACATGAAAGCTTTTCGACTTACAACGTGTTGTTTAGGAAAAACAAGATAATTTCGCACGATGCGGGATTTCCTTAAAACGTGATTTTCTGAAAAATTTTGACGAAAGAAAATTCTCCTTTTGGTTCTCTTTAGATGCTACATGTTAAGACGTACACGCCACAACAATTCTTTTCGAGATACAACGTGTAGTTTTGGAGATACAAGCTAATTTTGTACTATGCGTTATTTCTTCTCGTAAAGAGTTTCCAATGCGTACGTATATGTCTTTACTCTGCAAAACTGTATTTCCTTATGAAGTGGTATTCTTCCATATCCTTTCGAGAGAAAACTGTCCTGTGCCTTCTCTTTTGAGGCTACACACTTAGACATACACGCAACATGAAAGCTTTTCGACTTACAACGTGTTGTTTAGGAAAAACAAGATAATTTCGCACGATGCGGGATTTCCTTAAAACGTGATTTTCTGAAAAATTTTGACGAAAGAAAATTCTCCTTTTGGTTCTCTTTAGATGCTACATGTTAAGACGTACACGCCACAACAATTCTTTTCGAGATACAACGTGTAGTTTTGGAGATACAAGCTAATTTTGTACTATGCGTTATTTCTTCTCGTAAAGAGTTTCCAATGCGTACGTATATGTCTTTACTCTGCAAAACTGTATTTCCTTATGAAGTGGTATTCTTCCATATCCTTTCGAGAGAAAACTGTCCTGTGCCTTCTCTTTTGAGGCTACACACTTAGACATACACGCAACATGAAAGCTTTTCGACTTACAACGTGTTGTTTAGGAAAAACAAGATAATTTCGCACGATGCGGGATTTCCTTAAAACGTGATTTTCTGAAAAATTTTGACGAAAGAAAATTCTCCTTTTGGTTCTCTTTAGATGCTACATGTTAAGACGTACACGCCACAACAATTCTTTTCGAGATACAACGTGTAGTTTTGGAGATACAAGCTAATTTTGTACTATGCGTTATTTCTTCTCGTAAAGAGTTTCCAATGCGTACGTATATGTCTTTACTCTGCAAAACTGTATTTCCTTATGAAGTGGTATTCTTCCATATCCTTTCGAGAGAAAACTGTCCTGTGCCTTCTCTTTTGAGGCTACACACTTAGACATACACGCAACATGAAAGCTTTTCGACTTACAACGTGTTGTTTAGGAAAAACAAGATAATTTCGCACGATGCGGGATTTCCTTAAAACGTGATTTTCTGAAAAATTTTGACGAAAGAAAATTCTCCTTTTGGTTCTCTTTAGATGCTACATGTTAAGACGTACACGCCACAACAATTCTTTTCGAGATACAACGTGTAGTTTTGGAGATACAAGCTAATTTTGTACTATGCGTTATTTCTTCTCGTAAAGAGTTTCCAATGCGTACGTATATGTCTTTACTCTGCAAAACTGTATTTCCTTATGAAGTGGTATTCTTCCATACCCTTTCGAGAGAAAACTGTCCTGTGCCTTCTCTTTTGAGGCTACACACTTAGACATACACGCAACATGAAAGCTTTTCGACTTACAACGTGTTGTTTAGGAAAAACAAGATAATTTCGCACGATGCGGGATTTCCTTAAAACGTGATTTTCTGAAAAATTTTGACGAAAGAAAATTCTCCTTTTGGTTCTCTTTAGATGCTACATGTTAAGACGTACACGCCACAACAATTCTTTTAGAGATACAACGTGTAGTTTTGGAGATACAAGCTAATTTTGTACTATGCGTTATTTCTTCTCGTAAAGAGTTTCCAATGCGTACGTATATGTCTTTACTCTGCAAAACTGTATTTCCTTATGAAGTGGTATTCTTCCATATCCTTTCGAGAGAAAACTGTCCTGTGCCTTCTCTTTTGAGGCTACACACTTAGACATACACGCAACATGAAAGCTTTTCGACTTACAACGTGTTGTTTAGGAAAAACAAGATAATTTCGCACGATGCGGGATTTCCTTAAAACGTGATTTTCTGAAAAATTTTGACGAAAGAAAATTCTCCTTTTGGTTCTCTTTAGATGCTACATGTTAAGACGTACACGCCACAACAATTCTTTTCGAGATACAACGTGTAGTTTTGGAGATACAAGCTAATTTTGTACTATGCGTTATTTCTTCTCGTAAAGAGTTTCCAATGCGTACGTATATGTCTTTACTCTGCAAAACTGTATTTCCTTATGAAGTGGTATTCTTCCATATCCTTTCGAGAGAAAACTGTCCTGTGCCTTCTCTTTTGAGGCTACACACTTAGACATACACGCAACATGAAAGCTTTTCGACTTACAACGTGTTGTTTAGGAAAAACAAGATAATTTCGCACGATGCGGGATTTCCTTAAAACGTGATTTTCTGAAAAATTTTGACGAAAGAAAATTCTCCTTTTGGTTCTCTTTAGATGCTACATGTTAAGACGTACACGCCACAACAATTCTTTTCGAGATACAACGTGTAGTTTTGGAGATACAAGCTAATTTTGTACTATGCGTTATTTCTTCTCGTAAAGAGTTTCCAATGCGTACGTATATGTCTTTACTCTGCAAAACTGTATTTCCTTATGAAGTGGTATTCTTCCATATCCTTTCGAGAGAAAACTGTCCTGTGCCTTCTCTTTTGAGGCTACACACTTAGACATACACGCAACATGAAAGCTTTTCGACTTACAACGTGTTGTTTAGGAAAAACAAGATAATTTCGCACGATGCGGGATTTCCTTAAAACGTGATTTTCTGAAAAATTTTGACGAAAGAAAATTCTCCTTTTGGTTCTCTTTAGATGCTACATGTTAAGACGTACACGCCACAACAATTCTTTTCGAGATACAACGTGTAGTTTTGGAGATACAAGCTAATTTTGTACTATGCGTTATTTCTTCTCGTAAAGAGTTTCCAATGCGTACGTATATGTCTTTACTCTGCAAAACTGTATTTCCTTATGAAGTGGTATTCTTCCATATCCTTTCGAGAGAAAACTGTCCTGTGCCTTCTCTTTTGAGGCTACACACTTAGACATACACGCAACATGAAAGCTTTTCGACTTACAACGTGTTGTTTAGGAAAAACAAGATAATTTCGCACGATGCGGGATTTCCTTAAAACGTGATTTTCTGAAAAATTTTGACGAAAGAAAATTCTCCTTTTGGTTCTCTTTAGATGCTACATGTTAAGACGTACACGCCACAACAATTCTTTTCGAGATACAACGTGTAGTTTTGGAGATACAAGCTAATTTTGTACTGTGCGTTATTTCTTCTCGTAAAGAGTTTCCAATGCGTACGTATATGTCTTTACTCTGCAAAACTGTATTTCCTTATGAAGTGGTATTCTTCCATACCCTTTCGAGAGAAAACTGTCCTGTGCCTTCTCTTTTGAGGCTACACACTTAGACATACACGCAACATGAAAGCTTTTCGACTTACAACGTGTTGTTTAGGAAAAACAAGATAATTTCGCACGATGCGGGATTTCCTTAAAACGTGATTTTCTGAAAAATTTTGACGAAAGAAAATTCTCCTTTTGGTTCTCTTTAGATGCTACATGTTAAGACGTACACGCCACAACAATTCTTTTCGAGATACAACGTGTAGTTTTGGAGATACAAGCTAATTTTGTACTATGCGTTATTTCTTCTTGTAAAGAGTTTCCAATGCGTACATATATGTCTTTACTCTGCAAAACTGTATTTCCTTATGAAGTGGTATTCTTCCATGCCCTTTCGAGAGAAAACTGTCCTGTGCCTTCTCTTTTGAGGCTACACACTTAGACATACACGCAACATGAAAGCTTTTCGACTTACAACGTGTTGTTTAGGAAAAACAAGATAATTTCGCACGATGCGGGATTTCCTTAAAACGTGATTTTCTGAAAAATTTTGACGAAAGAAAATTCTCCTTTTGGTTCTCTTTAGATGCTACATGTTAAGACGTACACGCCACAACAATTCTTTTCGAGATACAACGTGTAGTTTTGGAGATACAAGCTAATTTTGTACTATGCGTTATTTCTTCTCGTAAAGAGTTTCCAATGCGTACGTATATGTCTTTACTCTGCAAAACTGTATTTCCTTATGAAGTGGTATTCTTCCATATCCTTTCCAGAGAAAACTGTCCTGTGCCTTCTCTTTTGAGGCTACACACTTAGAAATACACGCAACATGAAAGCTTTTCGACTTACAACGTGTTGTTTAGGAAAAACAAGATAATTTCGCACGATGCGGGATTTCCTTAAAACGTGATTTTCTGAAAAATTTTGACGAAAGAAAATTCTCCTTTTGGTTCTCTTTAGATGCTACATGTTAAGACGTACACGCCACAACAATTCTTTTCGAGATACAACGTGTAGTTTTGGAGATACAAGCTAATTTTGTATTGTGCGTTATTTCTTCTCGTAAAGAGTTTCCAATGCGTACGTATATGTCTTTACTCTGCAAAACTGTATTTCCTTATGAAGTGGTATTCTTCCATACCCTTTTGAGAGAAAACTGTCCTGTGCCTTCTCTTTTGAGGCTACACACTTAGACATACACGCAACATGAAAGCTTTTCGACTTACAACGTGTTGTTTAGGAAAAACAAGATAATTTCGCACGATGCGGGATTTCCTTAAAACGTGATTTTCTGAAAAATTTTGATGAAAGAAAATTCTCCTTTTGGTTCTCTTTAGATGCTACATGTTAAGACGTACACGCCACAACAATTCTTTTCGAGATACAACGTGTAGTTTTGGAGATACAAGCTAATTTTGTACTATGCGTTATTTCTTCTCGTAAAGAGTTTCCAATGCGTACGTATATGTCTTTACTCTGCAAAACTGTATTTCCTTATGAAGTGGTATTCTTCCATATCCTTTCGAGAGAAAACTGTCCTGTGCCTTCTCTTTTGAGGCTACACACTTAGACATACACGCAACATGAAAGCTTTTCGACTTACAACGTGTTGTTTAGGAAAAACAAGATAATTTCGCACGATGCGGGATTTCCTTAAAACGTGATTTTCTGAAAAATTTTGACGAAAGAAAATTCTCCTTTTGGTTCTCTTTAGATGCTACATGTTAAGACGTACACGCCACAACAATTCTTTTCGAGATACAACGTGTAGTTTTGGAGATACAAGCTAATTTTGTACTATGCGTTATTTCTTCTCGTAAAGAGTTTCCAATGCGTACGTATGTCTTTACTCTGCAAAACTGTATTTCCTTATGAAGTGGTATTCTTCCATATCCTTTCGAGAGAAAACTGTCCTGTGCCTTCTCTTTTGAGGCTACACACTTAGACATACACGCAACATGAAAGCTTTTCGACTTACAACGTGTTGTTTAGGAAAAACAAGATAATTTCGCACGATGCGGGATTTCCTTAAAACGTGATTTTCTGAAAAATTTTGACGAAAGAAAATTCTCCTTTTGGTTCTCTTTAGATGCTACATGTTAAGACGTACACGCCACAACAATTCTTTTCGAGATACAACGTGTAGTTTTGGAGATACAAGCTAATTTTGTACTGTGCGTTATTTCTTCTCGTAAAGAGTTTCCAATGCGTACGTATATGTCTTTACTCTGCAAAACTGTATTTCCTTATGAAGTGGTATTCTTCCATATCCTTTCGAGAGAAAACTGTCCTGTGCCTTCTCTTTTGAGGCTACACACTTAGACATACACGCAACATGAAAGCTTTTCGACTTACAACGTGTTGTTTAGGAAAAACAAGATAATTTCGCACGATGCGGGATTTCCTTAAAACGTGATTTTCTGAAAAATTTTAACGAAAGAAAATTCTCCTTTTGGTTCTCTTTAGATGCTACATGTTAAGACGTACACGCCACAACAATTCTTTTCGAGATACAACGTGTAGTTTTGGAGATACAAGCTAATTTTGTACTATGCGTTATTTCTTCTCGTAAAGAGTTTCCAATGCGTACGTATATGTCTTTACTCTGCAAAACTGTATTTCCTTATGAAGTGGTATTCTTCCATATCCTTTCGAGAGAAAACTGTCCTGTGCCTTCTCTTTTGAGGCTACACACTTAGACATACACGCAACATGAAAGCTTTTCGACTTACAACGTGTTGTTTAGGAAAAACAAGATAATTTCGCACGATGCGGGATTTCCTTAAAACGTGATTTTCTGAAAAATTTTGACGAAAGAAAATTCTCCTTTTGGTTCTCTTTAGATGCTACATGTTAAGACGTACACGCCACAACAATTCTTTTCGAGATACAACGTGTAGTTTTGGAGATACAAGCTAATTTTGTACTGTGCGTTATTTCTTCTCGTAAAGAGTTTCCAATGCGTACGTATATGTCTTTACTCTGCAAAACTGTATTTCCTTATGAAGTGGTATTCTTCCATATCCTTTCGAGAGAAAACTGTCCTGTGCCTTCTCTTTTGAGGCTACACACTTAGACATACACGCAACATGAAAGCTTTTCGACTTACAACGTGTTGTTTAGGAAAAACAAGATAATTTCGCACGATGCGGGATTTCCTTAAAACGTGATTTTCTGAAAAATTTTGACGAAAGAAAATTCTCCTTTTGGTTCTCTTTAGATGCTACATGTTAAGACGTACACGCCACAACAATTCTTTTCGAGATACAACGTGTAGTTTTGGAGATACAAGCTAATTTTGTACTATGCGTTATTTCTTCTCGTAAAGAGTTTCCAATGCGTACGTATATGTCTTTACTCTGCAAAACTGTATTTCCTTATGAAGTGGTATTCTTCCATATCCTTTCGAGAGAAAACTGTCCTGTGCCTTCTCTTTTGAGGCTACACACTTAGACATACACGCAACATGAAAGCTTTTCGACTTACAACGTGTTGTTTAGGAAAAACAAGATAATTTCGCACGATGCGGGATTTCCTTAAAACGTGATTTTCTGAAAAATTTTGACGAAAGAAAATTCTCCTTTTGGTTCTCTTTAGATGCTACATGTTAAGACGTACACGCCACAACAATTCTTTTCGAGATACAACGTGTAGTTTTGGAGATACAAGCTAATTTTGTACTATGCGTTATTTCTTCTCGTAAAGAGTTTCCAATGCGTACGTATATGTCTTTACTCTGCAAAACTGTATTTCCTTATGAAGTGGTATTCTTCCATACCCTTTCGAGAGAAAACTGTCCTGTGCCTTCTCTTTTGAGGCTACACACTTAGACATACACGCAACATGAAAGCTTTTCGACTTACAACGTGTTGTTTAGGAAAAACAAGATAATTTCGCACGATGCGGGATTTCCTTAAAACGTGATTTTCTGAAAAATTTTGACGAAAGAAAATTCTCCTTTTGGTTCTCTTTAGATGCTACATGTTAAGACGTACACGCCACAACAATTCTTTTAGAGATACAACGTGTAGTTTTGGAGATACAAGCTAATTTTGTACTATGCGTTATTTCTTCTCGTAAAGAGTTTCCAATGCGTACGTATATGTCTTTACTCTGCAAAACTGTATTTCCTTATGAAGTGGTATTCTTCCATATCCTTTCGAGAGAAAACTGTCCTGTGCCTTCTCTTTTGAGGCTACACACTTAGACATACACGCAACATGAAAGCTTTTCGACTTACAACGTGTTGTTTAGGAAAAACAAGATAATTTCGCACGATGCGGGATTTCCTTAAAACGTGATTTTCTGAAAAATTTTGACGAAAGAAAATTCTCCTTTTGGTTCTCTTTAGATGCTACATGTTAAGACGTACACGCCACAACAATTCTTTTCGAGATACAACGTGTAGTTTTGGAGATACAAGCTAATTTTGTACTATGCGTTATTTCTTCTCGTAAAGAGTTTCCAATGCGTACGTATATGTCTTTACTCTGCAAAACTGTATTTCCTTATGAAGTGGTATTCTTCCATATCCTTTCGAGAGAAAACTGTCCTGTGCCTTCTCTTTTGAGGCTACACACTTAGACATACACGCAACATGAAAGCTTTTCGACTTACAACGTGTTGTTTAGGAAAAACAAGATAATTTCGCACGATGCGGGATTTCCTTAAAACGTGATTTTCTGAAAAATTTTAACGAAAGAAAATTCTCCTTTTGGTTCTCTTTAGATGCTACATGTTAAGACGTACACGCCACAACAATTCTTTTCGAGATACAACGTGTAGTTTTGGAGATACAAGCTAATTTTGTACTATGCGTTATTTCTTCTCGTAAAGAGTTTCCAATGCGTACGTATATGTCTTTACTCTGCAAAACTGTATTTCCTTATGAAGTGATATTCTTCCATATCCTTTCGAGAGAAAACTGTCCTGTGCCTTCTCTTTTGAGGCTACACACTTAGACATACACGCAACATGAAAGCTTTTCGACTTACAACGTGTTGTTTAGGAAAAACAAGATAATTTCGCACGATGCGGGATTTCCTTAAAACGTGATTTTCTGAAAAATTTTGACGAAAGAAAATTCTCCTTTTGGTTCTCTTTAGATGCTACATGTTAAGACGTACACGCCACAACAATTCTTTTCGAGATACAACGTGTAGTTTTGGAGATACAAGCTAATTTTGTACTGTGCGTTATTTCTTCTCGTAAAGAGTTTCCAATGCGTACGTATATGTCTTTACTCTGCAAAACTGTATTTCCTTATGAAGTGGTATTCTTCCATATCCTTTCGAGAGAAAACTGTCCTGTGCCTTCTCTTTTGAGGCTACACACTTAGACATACACGCAACATGAAAGCTTTTCGACTTACAACGTGTTGTTTAGGAAAAACAAGATAATTTCGCACGATGCGGGATTTCCTTAAAACGTGATTTTCTGAAAAATTTTGACGAAAGAAAATTCTCCTTTTGGTTCTCTTTAGATGCTACATGTTAAGACGTACACGCCACAACAATTCTTTTCGAGATACAACGTGTAGCTTTGGAGATACAAGCTAATTTTGTACTGTGCGTTATTTCTTCTCGTAAAGAGTTTCCAATGCGTACGTATATGTCTTTACTCTGCAAAACTGTATTTCCTTATGAAGTGGTATTCTTCCATATCCTTTCGAGAGAAAACTGTCCTGTGCCTTCTCTTTTGAGGCTACACACTTAGACATACACGCAACATGAAAGCTTTTCGACTTACAACGTGTTGTTTAGGAAAAACAAGATAATTTCGCACGATGCGGGATTTCCTTAAAACGTGATTTTCTGAAAAATTTTGACGAAAGAAAATTCTCCTTTTGGTTCTCTTTAGATGCTACATGTTAAGACGTACACGCCACAACAATTCTTTTCGAGATACAACGTGTAGTTTTGGAGATACAAGCTAATTTTGTACTATGCGTTATTTCTTCTCGTAAAGAGTTTCCAATGCGTACGTATATGTCTTTACTCTGCAAAACTGTATTTCCTTATGAAGTGGTATTCTTCCATATCCTTTCGAGAGAAAACTGTCCTGTGCCTTCTCTTTTGAGGCTACACACTTAGACATACACGCAACATGAAAGCTTTTCGACTTACAACGTGTTGTTTAGGAAAAACAAGATAATTTCGCACGATGCGGGATTTCCTTAAAACGTGATTTTCTGAAAAATTTTGACGAAAGAAAATTCTCCTTTTGGTTCTCTTTAGATGCTACATGTTAAGACGTACACGCCACAACAATTCTTTTCGAGATACAACGTGTAGTTTTGGAGATACAAGCTAATTTTGTACTATGCGTTATTTCTTCTCGTAAAGAGTTTCCAATGCGTACGTATATGTCTTTACTCTGCAAAACTGTATTTCCTTATGAAGTGGTATTCTTCCATATCCTTTCGAGAGAAAACTGTCCTGTGCCTTCTCTTTTGAGGCTACACACTTAGACATACACGCAACATGAAAGCTTTTCGACTTACAACGTGTTGTTTAGGAAAAACAAGATAATTTCGCACGATGCGGGATTTCCTTAAAACGTGATTTTCTGAAAAATTTTGACGAAAGAAAATTCTCCTTTTGGTTCTCTTTAGATGCTACATGTTAAGACGTACACGCCACAACAATTCTTTTCGAGATACAACGTGTAGTTTTGGAGATACAAGCTAATTTTGTACTATGCGTTATTTCTTCTCGTAAAGAGTTTCCAATGCGTACGTATATGTCTTTACTCTGCAAAACTGTATTTCCTTATGAAGTGGTATTCTTCCATATCCTTTCGAGAGAAAACTGTCCTGTGCCTTCTCTTTTGAGGCTACACACTTAGACATACACGCAACATGAAAGCTTTTCGACTTACAACGTGTTGTTTAGGAAAAACAAGATAATTTCGCACGATGCGGGATTTCCTTAAAACGTGATTTTCTGAAAAATTTTGACGAAAGAAAATTCTCCTTTTGGTTCTCTTTAGATGCTACATGTTAAGACGTACACGCCACAACAATTCTTTTCGAGATACAACGTGTAGTTTTGGAGATACAAGCTAATTTTGTACTATGCGTTATTTCTTCTCGTAAAGAGTTTCCAATGCGTACGTATATGTCTTTACTCTGCAAAACTGTATTTCCTTATGAAGTGGTATTCTTCCATATCCTTTCGAGAGAAAACTGTCCTGTGCCTTCTCTTTTGAGGCTACACACTTAGACATACACGCAACATGAAAGCTTTTCGACTTACAACGTGTTGTTTAGGAAAAACAAGATAATTTCGCACGATGCGGGATTTCCTTAAAACGTGATTTTCTGAAAAATTTTGACGAAAGAAAATTCTCCTTTTGGTTCTCTTTAGATGCTACATGTTAAGACGTACACGCCACAACAATTCTTTTCGAGATACAACGTGTAGTTTTGGAGATACAAGCTAATTTTGTACTATGCGTTATTTCTTCTCGTAAAGAGTTTCCAATGCGTACGTATATGTCTTTACTCTGCAAAACTGTATTTCCTTATGAAGTGGTATTCTTCCATATCCTTTCGAGAGAAAACTGTCCTGTGCCTTCTCTTTTGAGGCTACACACTTAGACATACACGCAACATGAAAGCTTTTCGACTTACAACGTGTTGTTTAGGAAAAACAAGATAATTTCGCACGATGCGGGATTTCCTTAAAACGTGATTTTCTGAAAAATTTTGACGAAAGAAAATTCTCCTTTTGGTTCTCTTTAGATGCTACATGTTAAGACGTACACGCCACAACAATTCTTTTCGAGATACAACGTGTAGTTTTGGAGATACAAGCTAATTTTGTACTATGCGTTATTTCTTCTCGTAAAGAGTTTCCAATGCGTACGTATATGTCTTTACTCTGCAAAACTGTATTTCCTTATGAAGTGGTATTCTTACATATCCTTTCGAGAGAAAACTGTCCTGTGCCTTCTCTTTTGAGGCTACACACTTAGACATACACGCAACATGAAAGCTTTTCGACTTACAACGTGTTGTTTAGGAAAAACAAGATAATTTCGCACGATGCGGGATTTCCTTAAAACGTGATTTTCTGAAAAATTTTGACGAAAGAAAATTCTCCTTTTGGTTCTCTTTAGATGCTACATGTTAAGACGTACACGCCACAACAATTCTTTTCGAGATACAACGTGTAGTTTTGGAGATACAAGCTAATTTTGTACTATGCGTTATTTCTTCTCGTAAAGAGTTTCCAATGCGTACGTATATGTCTTTACTCTGCAAAACTGTATTTCCTTATGAAGTGGTATTCTTCCATATCCTTTCGAGAGAAAACTGTCCTGTGCCTTCTCTTTTGAGGCTACACACTTAGACATACACGCAACATGAAAGCTTTTCGACTTACAACGTGTTGTTTAGGAAAAACAAGATAATTTCGCACGATGCGGGATTTCCTTAAAACGTGATTTTCTGAAAAATTTTGACGAAAGAAAATTCTCCTTTTGGTTCTCTTTAGATGCTACATGTTAAGACGTACACGCCACAACAATTCTTTTCGAGATACAACGTGTAGTTTTGGAGATACAAGCTAATTTTGTACTGTGCGTTATTTCTTCTCGTAAAGAGTTTCCAATGCGTACGTATATGTCTTTACTCTGCAAAACTGTATTTCCTTATGAAGTGGTATTCTTCCATATCCTTTCGAGAGAAAACTGTCCTGTGCCTTCTCTTTTGAGGCTACACACTTAGACATACACGCAACATGAAAGCTTTTCGACTTACAACGTGTTGTTTAGGAAAAACAAGATAATTTCGCACGATGCGGGATTTCCTTAAAACGTGATTTTCTGAAAAATTTTGACGAAAGAAAATTCTCCTTTTGGTTCTCTTTAGATGCTACATGTTAAGACGTACACGCCACAACAATTCTTTTCGAGATACAACGTGTAGTTTTGGAGATACAAGCTAATTTTGTACTATGCGTTATTTCTTCTCGTAAAGAGTTTCCAATGCGTACGTATATGTCTTTACTCTGCAAAACTGTATTTCCTTATGAAGTGGTATTCTTCCATATCCTTTCGAGAGAAAACTGTCCTGTGCCTTCTCTTTTGAGGCTACACACTTAGACATACACGCAACATGAAAGCTTTTCGACTTACAACGTGTTGTTTAGGAAAAACAAGATAATTTCGCACGATGCGGGATTTCCTTAAAACGTGATTTTCTGAAAAATTTTGACGAAAGAAAATTCTCCTTTTGGTTCTCTTTAGATGCTACATGTTAAGACGTACACGCCACAACAATTCTTTTCGAGATACAACGTGTAGTTTTGGAGATACAAGCTAATTTTGTACTATGCGTTATTTCTTCTCGTAAAGAGTTTCCAATGCGTACGTATATGTCTTTACTCTGCAAAACTGTATTTCCTTATGAAGTGGTATTCTTCCATATCCTTTCGAGAGAAAACTGTCCTGTGCCTTCTCTTTTGAGGCTACACACTTAGACATACACGCAACATGAAAGCTTTTCGACTTACAACGTGTTGTTTAGGAAAAACAAGATAATTTCGCACGATGCGGGATTTCCTTAAAACGTGATTTTCTGAAAAATTTTGACGAAAGAAAATTCTCCTTTTGGTTCTCTTTAGATGCTACATGTTAAGACGTACACGCCACAACAATTCTTTTCGAGATACAACGTGTAGTTTTGGAGATACAAGCTAATTTTGTACTATGCGTTATTTCTTCTCGTAAAGAGTTTCCAATGCGTACGTATATGTCTTTACTCTGCAAAACTGTATTTCCTTATGAAGTGGTATTCTTCCATATCCTTTCGAGAGAAAACTGTCCTGTGCCTTCTCTTTTGAGGCTACACACTTAGACATACACGCAACATGAAAGCTTTTCGACTTACAACGTGTTGTTTAGGAAAAACAAGATAATTTCGCACGATGCGAGATTTCCTTAAAACGTGATTTTCTGAAAAATTTTGACGAAAGGAAATTCTCCTTTTGGTTCTCTTTAGATGCTACATGTTAAGACGTACACGCCACAACAATTCTTTTCGAGATACAACGTGTAGTTTTGGAGATACAAGCTAATTTTGTACTATGCGTTATTTCTTCTCTTAAAGATTTTCCAATGCGTACGTATATGTCTTTACTCTGCAAAACTGTATTTCCTTATGAAGTGGTATTCTTCCATATCCTTTCGAGAGAAAACTGTCCTGTGCCTTCTCTTTTGAGGCTACACACTTAGACATACACGCAACATGAAAGCTTTTCGACTTACAACGTGTTGTTTAGGAAAAACAAGATAATTTCGCACGATGCGGGATTTCCTTAAAACGTGATTTTCTGAAAAATTTTGACGAAAGAAAATTCTCCTTTTGGTTCTCTTTAGATGCTACATGTTAAGACGTACACGCCACAACAATTCTTTTCGAGATACAACGTGTAGTTTTGGAGATACAAGCTAATTTTGTACTATGCGTTATTTCTTCTCGTAAAGAGTTTCCAATGCGTACGTATATGTCTTTACTCTGCAAAACTGTATTTCCTTATGAAGTGGTATTCTTCCATATCCTTTCGAGAGAAAACTGTCCTGTGCCTTCTCTTTTGAGGCTACACACTTAGACATACACGCAACATGAAAGCTTTTCGACTTACAACGTGTTGTTTAGGAAAAACAAGATAATTTCGCACGATGCGGGATTTCCTTAAAACGTGATTTTCTGAAAAATTTTGACGAAAGAAAATTCTCCTTTTGGTTCTCTTTAGATGCTACATGTTAAGACGTACACGCCACAACAATTCTTTTCGAGATACAACGTGTAGTTTTGGAGATACAAGCTAATTTTGTACTGTGCGTTATTTCTTCTCGTAAAGAGTTTCCAATGCGTACGTATATGTCTTTACTCTGCAAAACTGTATTTCCTTATGAAGTGGTATTCTTCCATATCCTTTCGAGAGAAAACTGTCCTGTGCCTTCTCTTTTGAGGCTACACACTTAGACATACACGCAACATGAAAGCTTTTCGACTTACAACGTGTTGTTTAGGAAAAACAAGATAATTTCGCACGATGCGGGATTTCCTTAAAACGTGATTTTCTGAAAAATTTTGACGAAAGAAAATTCTCCTTTTGGTTCTCTTTAGATGCTACATGTTAAGACGTACACGCCACAACAATTCTTTTCGAGATACAACGTGTAGTTTTGGAGATACAAGCTAATTTTGTACTATGCGTTATTTCTTCTCGTAAAGAGTTTCCAATGCGTACGTATATGTCTTTACTCTGCAAAACTGTATTTCCTTATGAAGTGGTATTCTTCCATATCCTTTCGAGAGAAAACTGTCCTGTGCCTTCTCTTTTGAGGCTACACACTTAGACATACACGCAACATGAAAGCTTTTCGACTTACAACGTGTTGTTTAGGAAAAACAAGATAATTTCGCACGATGCGGGATTTCCTTAAAACGTGATTTTCTGAAAAATTTTGACGAAAGAAAATTCTCCTTTTGGTTCTCTTTAGATGCTACATGTTAAGACGTACACGCCACAACAATTCTTTTCGAGATACAACGTGTAGTTTTGGAGATACAAGCTAATTTTGTACTGTGCGTTATTTCTTCTCGTAAAGAGTTTCCAATGCGTACGTATATGTCTTTACTCTGCAAAACTGTATTTCCTTATGAAGTGGTATTCTTCCATATCCTTTCGAGAGAAAACTGTCCTGTGCCTTCTCTTTTGAGGCTACACACTTAGACATACACGCAACATGAAAGCTTTTCGACTTACAACGTGTTGTTTAGGAAAAACAAGATAATTTCGCACGATGCGGGATTTCCTTAAAACGTGATTTTCTGAAAAATTTTGACGAAAGAAAATTCTCCTTTTGGTTCTCTTTAGATGCTACATGTTAAGACGTACACGCCACAACAATTCTTTTCGAGATACAACGTGTAGTTTTGGAGATACAAGCTAATTTTGTACTATGCGTTATTTCTTCTCGTAAAGAGTTTCCAATGCGTACGTATATGTCTTTACTCTGCAAAACTGTATTTCCTTATGAAGTGGTATTCTTCCATATCCTTTCGAGAGAAAACTGTCCTGTGCCTTCTCTTTTGAGGCTACACACTTAGACATACACGCAACATGAAAGCTTTTCGACTTACAACGTGTTGTTTAGGAAAAACAAGATAATTTCGCACGATGCGGGATTTCCTTAAAACGTGATTTTCTGAAAAATTTTGACGAAAGAAAATTCTCCTTTTGGTTCTCTTTAGATGCTACATGTTAAGACGTACACGCCACAACACTTCTTTTCGACATACAACGTGTAGTTTTGGAGATACAAGCTAATTTTGTACTATGCGTTATTTCTTCTCGTAAAGAGTTTCCAATGCGTACGTATATGTCTTTACTCTGCAAAACTGTATTTCCTTATGAAGTGGTATTCTTCCATACCCTTTCGAGAGAAAACTGTCCTGTGCCTTCTCTTTTGAGGCTACACACTTACACATACACGCAACATGAAAGCTTTTCGACTTACAACGTGTTGTTTAGGAAAAACAAGATAATTTCGCACGATGCGGGATTTCCTTAAAACGTGATTTTCTGAAAAATTTTGACGAAAGAAAATTCTCCTTTTGGTTCTCTTTAGATGCTACATGTTAAGACGTACACGCCACAACAATTCTTTTCGAGATACAACGTGTAGTTTTGGAGATACAAGCTAATTTTGTACTATGCGTTATTTCTTCTCGTAAAGAGTTTCCAATGCGTACGTATATGTCTTTACTCTGCAAAACTGTATTTCCTTATGAAGTGGTATTCTTACATATCCTTTCGAGAGAAAACTGTCCTGTGCCTTCTCTTTTGAGGCTACACACTTAGACATACACGCAACATGAAAGCTTTTCGACTTACAACGTGTTGTTTAGGAAAAACAAGATAATTTCGCACGATGCGGGATTTCCTTAAAACGTGATTTTCTGAAAAATTTTGACGAAAGAAAATTCTCCTTTTGGTTCTCTTTAGATGCTACATGTTAAGACGTACACGCCACAACAATTCTTTTCGAGATACAACGTGTAGTTTTGGAGATACAAGCTAATTTTGTACTATGCGTTATTTCTTCTCGTAAAGAGTTTCCAATGCGTACGTATATGTCTTTACTCTGCAAAACTGTATTTCCTTATGAAGTGGTATTCTTCCATATCCTTTCGAGAGAAAACTGTCCTGTGCCTTCTCTTTTGAGGCTACACACTTAGACATACACGCAACATGAAAGCTTTTCGACTTACAACGTGTTGTTTAGGAAAAACAAGATAATTTCGCACGATGCGGGATTTCCTTAAAACGTGATTTTCTGAAAAATTTTGACGAAAGAAAATTCTCCTTTTGGTTCTCTTTAGATGCTACATGTTAAGACGTACACGCCACAACAATTCTTTTCGAGATACAACGTGTAGTTTTGGAGATACAAGCTAATTTTGTACTATGCGTTATTTCTTCTCGTAACGAGTTTCCAATGCGTACGTATATGTCTTTACTCTGCAAAACTGTATTTCCTTATGAAGTGGTATTCTTCCATATCCTTTCGAGACAAAACTGTCCTGTGCCTTCTCTTTTGAGGCTACACACTTAGACATACACGCAACATGAAAGCTTTTCGACTTACAACGTGTTGTTTAGGAAAAACAAGATAATTTCGCACGATGCGGGATTTCCTTAAAACGTGATTTTCTGAAAAATTTTGACGAAAGAAAATTCTCCTTTTGGTTCTCTTTAGATGCTACATGTTAAGACGTACACGCCACAACAATTCTTTTCGAGATACAACGTGTAGTTTTGGAGATACAAGCTAATTTTGTACTGTGCGTTATTTCTTCTCGTAAAGAGTTTCCAATGCGTACGTATATGTCTTTACTCTGCAAAACTGTATTTCCTTATGAAGTGGTATTCTTCCATATCCTTTCGAGAGAAAACTGTCCTGTGCCTTCTCTTTTGAGGCTACACACTTAGACATACACGCAACATGAAAGCTTTTCGACTTACAACGTGTTGTTTAGGAAAAACAAGATAATTTCGCACGATGCGGGATTTCCTTAAAACGTGATTTTCTGAAAAATTTTGACGAAAGAAAATTCTCCTTTTGGTTCTCTTTAGATGCTACATGTTAAGACGTACACGCCACAACAATTCTTTTCGAGATACAACGTGTAGTTTTGGAGATACAAGCTAATTTTGTACTATGCGTTATTTCTTCTCGTAAAGAGTTTCCAATGCGTACGTATATGTCTTTACTCTGCAAAACTGTATTTCCTTATGAAGTGGTATTCTTACATATCCTTTCGAGAGAAAACTGTCCTGTGCCTTCTCTTTTGAGGCTACACACTTAGACATACACGCAACATGAAAGCTTTTCGACTTACAACGTGTTGTTTAGGAAAAACAAGATAATTTCGCACGATGCGGGATTTCCTTAAAACGTGATTTTCTGAAAAATTTTGACGAAAGAAAATTCTCCTTTTGGTTCTCTTTCAATGCTACATGTTAAGACGTACACGCCACAACAATTCTTTTCGAGATACAACGTGTAGATACAAGCTAATTTTGTACTATGCGTTATTTCTTCTCGTAAAGAGTTTCCAATGCGTACGTATATGTCTTTACTCTGCAAAACTGTATTTCCTTATGAAGTGGTATTCTTACATATCCTTTCGAGAGAAAACTGTCCTGTGCCTTCTCTTTTGAGGCTACACACTTAGACACACACGCAACATGAAAGCTTTTCGACTTACAACGTGTTGTTTAGGAAAAACAAGATAATTTCGCACGATGCGGGATTTCCTTAAAACGTGATTTTCTGAAAAATTTTGACGAAAGAAAATTCTCCTTTTGGTTCTCTTTAGATGCTACATGTTAAGACGTACACGCCACAACAATTCTTTTCGAGATACAACGTGTAGTTTTGGAGATACAAGCTAATTTTGTACTATGCGTTATTTCTTCTCGTAAAGAGTTTCCAATGCGTACGTATATGTCTTTACTCTGCAAAACTGTATTTCCTTATGAAGTGGTATTCTTACATATCCTTTCGAGAGAAAACTGTCCTGTGCCTTCTCTTTTGAGGCTACACACTTAGACATACACGCAACATGAAAGCTTTTCGACTTACAACGTGTTGTTTAGGAAAAACAAGATAATTTCGCACGATGCGGGATTTCCTTAAAACGTGATTTTCTGAAAAATTTTGACGAAAGAAAATTCTCCTTTTGGTTCTCTTTAGATGCTACATGTTAAGACGTACACGCCACAACAATTCTTTTCGAGATACAACGTGTAGTTTTGGAGATACAAGCTAATTTTGTACTATGCGTTATTTCTTCTCGTAAAGAGTTTCCAATGCGTACGTATATGTCTTTATGCTGCAAAACTGTATTTCCTTATGAAGTGGTATTCTTACATATCCTTTCGAGAGAAAACTGTCCTGTGCCTTCTCTTTTGAGGCTACACACTTAGACATACACGCAACATGAAAGCTTTTCGACTTACAACGTGTTGTTTAGGAAAAACAAGATAATTTCGCACGATGCGGGATTTCCTTAAAACGTGATTTTCTGAAAAATTTTGACGAAAGAAAATTCTCCTTTTGGTTCTCTTTAGATGCTACATGTTAAGACGTACACGCCACAACAATTCTTTTCGAGATACAACGTGTAGTTTTGGAGATACAAGCTAATTTTGTACTATGCGTTATTTCTTCTCGTAAAGAGTTTCCAATGCGTACGTATATGTCTTTACTCTGCAAAACTGTATTTCCTTATGAAGTGGTATTCTTACATATCCTTTCGAGAGAAAACTGTCCTGTGCCTTCTCTTTTGAGGCTACACACTTAGACATACACGCAACATGAAAGCTTTTCGACTTACAACGTGTTGTTTAGGAAAAACAAGATAATTTCGCACGATGCGGGATTTCCTTAAAACGTGATTTTCTGAAAAATTTTGACGAAAGAAAATTCTCCTTTTGGTTCTCTTTAGATGCTACATGTTAAGACGTACACGCCACAACAATTCTTTTCGAGATACAACGTGTAGTTTTGGAGATACAAGCTAATTTTGTACTATGCGTTATTTCTTCTCGTAAAGAGTTTCCAATGCGTACGTATATGTCTTTACGCTGCAAAACTGTATTTCCTTATGAAGTGGTATTCTTACATATCCTTTCGAGAGAAAACTGTCCTGTGCCTTCTCTTTTGAGGCTACACACTTAGACATACACGCAACATGAAAGCTTTTCGACTTACAACGTGTTGTTTAGGAAAAACAAGATAATTTCGCACGATGCGGGATTTCCTTAAAACGTGATTTTCTGAAAAATTTTGACGAAAGAAAATTCTCCTTTTGGTTCTCTTTACATGCTACATGTTAAGACGTACACGCCACAACAATTCTTTTCGAGATACAACGTGTAGTTTTGGAGATACAATCTAATTTTGTACTATGCGTTATTTCTTCTCGTAAAGAGTTACCAATGCGTACGTATATGTCTTTACTCTGCAAAACTGTATTTCCTTATGAAGTGGTATTCTTACATATCCTTTCGAGAGAAAACTGTCCTGTGCCTTCTCTTTTGAGGCTACACACTTAGACATACACGCAACATGAAAGCTTTTCGACTTACAACGTGTTGTTTAGGAAAAACAAGATAATTTCGCACGATGCGGGATTTCCTTAAAACGTGATTTTCTGAAAAATTTTGACGAAAGAAAATTCTCCTTTTGGTTCTCTTTAGATGCTACATGTTAAGACGTACACGCCACAACAATTCTTTTCGAGATACAACGTGTAGTTTTGGAGATACAAGCTAATTTTGTACTATGCGTTATTTCTTCTCGTAAAGAGTTTCCAATGCGTACGTATATGTCTTTATGCTGCAAAACTGTATTTCCTTATGAAGTGGTATTCTTACATATCCTTTCGAGAGAAAACTGTCCTGTGCCTTCTCTTTTGAGGCTACACACTTAGACATACACGCAACATGAAAGCTTTTCGACTTACAACGTGTTGTTTAGGAAAAACAAGATAATTTCGCACGATGCGGGATTTCCTTAAAACGTGATTTTCTGAAAAATTTTGACGAAAGAAAATTCTCCTTTTGGTTCTCTTTAGATGCTACATGTTAAGACGTACACGCCACAACAATTCTTTTCGAGATACAACGTGTAGTTTTGGAGATACAAGCTAATTTTGTACTATGCGTTATTTCTTCTCGTAAAGAGTTTCCAATGCGTACGTATATGTCTTTACTCTGCAAAACTGTATTTCCTTATGAAGTGGTATTCTTACATATCCTTTCGAGAGAAAACTGTCCTGTGCCTTCTCTTTTGAGGCTACACACTTAGACATACACGCAACATGAAAGCTTTTCGACTTACAACGTGTTGTTTAGGAAAAACAAGATAATTTCGCACGATGCGGGATTTCCTTAAAACGTGATTTTCTGAAAAATTTTGACGAAAGTAAATTCTCCTATTGGTTCTCTTTAGATGCTACATGTTAAGACGTACACGCCACAACAATTCTTTTCGAGATACAACGTGTAGTTTTGGAGATACAAGCTAATTTTGTACTATGCGTTATTTCTTCTCGTAAAGAGTTTCCAATGCGTACGTATATGTCTTTACTCTGCAAAACTGTATTTCCTTATGAAGTGGTATTCTTACATATCCTTTCGAGAGAAAACTGTCCTGTGCCTTCTCTTTTGAGGCTACACACTTAGACATACACGCAACATGAAAGCTTTTCGACTTACAACGTGTTGTTTAGGAAAAACAAGATAATTTCGCACGATGCGGGATTTCCTTAAAACGTGATTTTCTGAAAAATTTTGACGAAAGAAAATTCTCCTTTTGGTTCTCTTTAGATGCTACATGTTAAGACGTACACGCCACAACAATTCTTTTCGAGATACAACGTGTAGTTTTGGAGATACAAGCTAATTTTGTACTATGCGTTATTTCTTCTCGTAAAGAGTTTCCAATGCGTACGTATATGTCTTTACTCTGCAAAACTGTATTTCCTTATGAAGTGGTATTCTTACATATCCTTTCGAGAGAAAACTGTCCTGTGCCTTCTCTTTTGAGGCTACACACTTAGACATACACGCAACATGAAAGCTTTTCGACTTACAAAGTGTTGTTTAGGAAAAACAAGATAATTTCGCACGATGCGGGATTTCCTTAAAACGTGATTTTCTGAAAAATTTTGACGAAAGAAAATTCTCCTTTTGGTTCTCTTTAGATGCTACATGTTAAGACGTACACGCCACAACAATTCTTTTCGAGATACAACGTGTAGTTTTGGAGATACAAGCTAATTTTGTACTATGCGTTATTTCTTCTCGTAAAGAGTTTCCAATGCGTACGTATATGTCTTTACGCTGCAAAACTGTATTTCCTTATGAAGTGGTATTCTTACATATCCTTTCGAGAGAAAACTGTCCTGTGCCTTCTCTTTTGAGGCTACACACTTAGACTTACACGCAACATGAAAGCTTTTCGACTTACAACGTGTTGTTTAGGAAAAACAAGATAATTTCGCACGATGCGGGATTTCCTTAAAACGTGATTTTCTGAAAAATTTTGACGAAAGAAAATTCTCCTTTTGGTTCTCTTTAGATGCTACATGTTAAGACGTACACGCCACAACAATTCTTTTCGAGATACAACGTGTAGTTTTGGAGATACAAGCTAATTTTGTACTATGCGTTATTTCTTCTCGTAAAGAGTTTCCAATGCGTACGTATATGTCTTTACTCTGCAAAACTGTATTTCCTTATGAAGTGGTATTCTTACATATCCTTTCGAGAGAAAACTGTCCTGTGCCTTCTCTTTTGAGGCTACACACTTAGACATACACGCAACATGAAAGCTTTTCGACTTACAACGTGTTGTTTAGGAAAAACAAGATAATTTCGCACGATGCGGGATTTCCATAAAACGTAATTTTCTGAAAAATTTTGACGAAAGAAAATTCTCCTTTTGGTTCTCTTTAGATGCTACATGTTAACTCGTACACGCCACAACAATTCTTTTCGAGATACAACGTGTAGTTTTGGAGATACAAGCTAATTTTGTACTATGCGTTATTTCTTCTCGTAAAGAGTTTCCAATGCGTAAGTATATGTCTTTACTCTGCAAAACTGTATTTCCTTATGAAGTGGTATTCTTACATATCCTTTCGAGAGAAAACTGTCCTGTGCCTTCTCTTTTGAGGCTACACACTTAGACATACACGCAACATGAAAGCTTTTCGACTTACAACGTGTTGTTTAGGAAAAACAAGATAATTTCGCACGATGCGGGATTTCCTTAAAACGTGATTTTCTGAAAAATTTTGACGAAAGAAAATTCTCCTTTTGGTTCTCTTTAGATGCTACATGTTAAGACGTACACGCCACAACAATTCTTTTCGAGATACAACGTGTAGTTTTGGAGATACAAGCTAATTTTGTACTATGCGTTATTTCTTCTCGTAAAGAGTTTCCAATGCGTACGTATATGTCTTTACTCTGCAAAACTGTATTTCCTTATGAAGTGGTATTCTTCCATATCCTTTCGAGAGAAAACTGTCCTGTGCCTTCTCTTTTGAGGCTACACACTTAGACATACACGCAACATGAAAGCTTTTCGACTTACAACGTGTTGTTTAGGAAAAACAAGATAATTTCGCACGATGATGGATTTCCTTAAAACGTGATTTTCTGAAAAATTTTGACGAAAGAAAATTCTCCTTTTGGTTCTCTTTAGATGCTACATGTTAAGACGTACACGCCACAACAATTCTTTTCGAGATACAACGTGTAGTTTTGGAGATACAAGCTAATTTTGTACTATGCGTTATTTCTTCTCGTAAAGAGTTTCCAATGCGTACGTATATGTCTTTACTCTGCAAAACTGTATTTCCTTATGAAGTGGTATTCTTACATATCCTTTCGAGAGAAAACTGTCCTGTGCCTTCTCTTTTGAGGCTACACACTTAGACATACACGCAACATGAAAGCTTTTCGACTTACAACGTGTTGTTTAGGAAAAACAAGATAATTTCGCACGATGCGGGATTTCCTTAAAACGTGATTTTCTGAAAAATTTTGACGAAAGAAAATTCTCCTTTTGGTTCTCTTTACATGCTACATGTTAAGACGTACACGCCACAACAATTCTTTTCGAGATACAACGTGTAGTTTTGGAGATACAAGCTAATTTTGTACTATGCGTTATTTCTTCTCGTAAAGAGTTTCCAATGCGTACGTATATGTCTTTACTCTGCAAAACTGTATTTCCTTATGAAGTGGTATTCTTCCATATCCTTTCGAGAGAAAACTGTCCTGTGCCTTCTCTTTTGAGGCTACACACTTAGACATACACGCAACATGAAAGCTTTTCGACTTACAACGTGTTGTTTAGGAAAAACAAGATAATTTCGCACGATGCGGGATTTCCTTAAAACGTGATTTTCTGAAAAATTTTGACGAAAGAAAATTCTCCTTTTGGTTCTCTTTAGATGCTACATGTTAAGACGTACACGCCACAACAATTCTTTTCGAGATACAACGTGTAGTTTTGGAGATACAAGCTAATTTTGTACTATGCGTTATTTCTTCTCGTAAAGAGTTTCCAATGCGTACGTATATGTCTTTACGCTGCAAAACTGTATTTCCTTATGAAGTGGTATTCTTACATATCCTTTCGAGAGAAAACTGTCCTGTGCCTTCTCTTTTGAGGCTACACACTTAGACATACACGCAACATGAAAGCTTTTCGACTTACAACGTGTTGTTTAGGAAAAACAAGATAATTTCGCACGATGCGGGATTTCCTTAAAACGTGATTTTCTGAAAAATTTTGATGAAAGAAAATTCTCCTTTTGGTTCTCTTTCAATGCTACATGTTAAGACGTACACGCCACAACAATTCTTTTCGAGATACAACGTGTAGATACAAGCTAATTTTGTACTATGCGTTATTTCTTCTCGTAAAGAGTTTCCAATGCGTACGTATATGTCTTTACTCTGCAAAACTGTATTTCCTTATGAAGTGGTATTCTTACATATCCTTTCGAGAGAAAACTGTCCTGTGCCTTCTCTTTTGAGGCTACACACTTAGACACACACGCAACATGAAAGCTTTTCGACTTACAACGTGTTGTTTAGGAAAAACAAGATAATTTCGCACGATGCGGGATTTCCTTAAAACGTGATTTTCTGAAAAATTTTGACGAAAGAAAATTCTCCTTTTGGTTCTCTTTAGATGCTACATGTTAAGACGTACACGCCACAACAATTCTTTTCGAGATACAACGTGTAGTTTTGGAGATACAAGCTAATTTTGTACTATGCGTTATTTCTTCTCGTAAAGAGTTTCCAATGCGTACGTATATGTCTTTACTCTGCAAAACTGTATTTCCTTATGAAGTGGTATTCTTCCATATCCTTTCGAGAGAAAACTGTCCTGTGCCTTCTCTTTTGAGGCTACACACTTAGACATACACGCAACATGAAAGCTTTTCGACTTACAACGTGTTGTTGAGGAAAAACAAAATAATTTCGCACGATGCGGGATTTCCTTAAAACGTGATTTTCTGAAAAATTTTGACGAAAGAAAATTCTCCTTTTGGTTCTCTTTAGATGCTACATGTTAAGACGTACACGCCACAACAATTCTTTTCGAGATACAACGTGTAGTTTTGGAGATACAAGCTAATTTTGTACTATGCGTTATTTCTTCTCGTAAAGAGTTTCCAATGCGTACGTATATGTCTTTACTCTGCAAAACTGTATTTCCTTATGAAGTGGTATTCTTACATATCCTTTCGAGAGAAAACTGTCCTGTGCCTTCTCTTTTGAGGCTACACACTTAGACATACACGCAACATGAAAGCTTTTCGACTTACAACGTGTTGTTTAGGAAAAACAAGATAATTTCGCACGATGCGGGATTTCCATAAAACGTAATTTTCTGAAAATATTTGACGAAAGAAAATTCTCCTTTTGGTTCTCTTTAGATGCTACATGTTAACTCGTACACGCCACAACAATTCTTTTCGAGATACAACGTGTAGTTTTGGAGATACAAGCTAATTTTGTACTATGCGTTATTTCTTCTCGTAAAGAGTTTCCAATGCGTAAGTATATGTCTTTACTCTGCAAAACTGTATTTCCTTATGAAGTGGTATTCTTACATATCCTTTCGAGAGAAAACTGTCCTGTGCCTTCTCTTTTGAGGCTACACACTTAGACATACACGCAACATGAAAGCTTTTCGACTTACAACGTGTTGTTTAGGAAAAACAAGATAATTTCGCACGATGCGGGATTTCCTTAAAACGTGATTTTCTGAAAAATTTTGACGAAAGAAAATTCTCCTTTTGGTTCTCTTTAGATGCTACATGTTAAGACGTACACGCCACAACAATTCTTTTCGAGATACAACGTGTAGTTTTGGAGATACAAGCTAATTTTGTACTATGCGTTATTTCTTCTCGTAAAGAGTTTCCAATGCGTACGTATATGTCTTTACTCTGCAAAACTGTATTTCCTTATGAAGTGGTATTCTTCCATATCCTTTCGAGAGAAAACTGTCCTGTGCCTTCTCTTTTGAGGCTACACACTTAGACATACACGCAACATGAAAGCTTTTCGACTTACAACGTGTTGTTTAGGAAAAACAAGATAATTTCGCACGATGCGGGATTTCCTTAAAACGTGATTTTCTGAAAAATTTTGACGAAAGAAAATTCTCCTTTTGGTTCTCTTTAGATGCTACATGTTAAGACGTACACGCCACAACAATTCTTTTCGAGATACAACGTGTAGTTTTGGAGATACAAGCTAATTTTGTACTATGCGTTATTTCTTCTCGTAAAGAGTTTCCAATGCGTACGTATATGTCTTTACTCTGCAAAACTGTATTTCCTTATGAAGTGGTATTCTTACATATCCTTTCGAGAGAAAACTGTCCTGTGCCTTCTCTTTTGAGGCTACACACTTAGACATACACGCAACATGAAAGCTTTTCGACTTACAACGTGTTGTTTAGGAAAAACAAGATAATTTCGCACGATGCGGGATTTCCTTAAAACGTGATTTTCTGAAAAATTTTGACGAAAGAAAATTCTCCTTTTGGTTCTCTTTACATGCTACATGTTAAGACGTACACGCCACAACAATTCTTTTCGAGATACAACGTGTAGTTTTGGAGATACAAGCTAATTTTGTACTATGCGTTATTTCTTCTCGTAAAGAGTTTCCAATGCGTACGTATATGTCTTTACTCTGCAAAACTGTATTTCCTTATGAAGTGGTATTCTTCCATATCCTTTCGAGAGAAAACTGTCCTGTGCCTTCTCTTTTGAGGCTACACACTTAGACATACACGCAACATGAAAGCTTTTCGACTTACAACGTGTTGTTTAGGAAAAACAAGATAATTTCGCACGATGCGGGATTTCCTTAAAACGTGATTTTCTGAAAAATTTTGACGAAAGAAAATTCTCCTTTTGGTTCTCTTTAGATGCTACATGTTAAGACGTACACGCCACAACAATTCTTTTCGAGATACAACGTGTAGTTTTGGAGATACAAGCTAATTTTGTACTATGCGTTATTTCTTCTCGTAAAGAGTTTCCAATGCGTACGTATATGTCTTTACGCTGCAAAACTGTATTTCCTTATGAAGTGGTATTCTTACATATCCTTTCGAGAGAAAACTGTCCTGTGCCTTCTCTTTTGAGGCTACACACTTAGACATACACGCAACATGACAGCTTTTCGACTTACAACGTGTTGTTTAGGAAAAACAAGATAATTTCGCACGATGCGGGATTTCCTTAAAACGTGATTTTCTGAAAAATTTTGATGAAAGAAAATTCTCCTTTTGGTTCTCTTTCAATGCTACATGTTAAGACGTACACGCCACAACAATTCTTTTCGAGATACAACGTGTAGATACAAGCTAATTTTGTACTATGCGTTATTTCTTCTCGTAAAGAGTTTCCAATGCGTACGTATATGTCTTTACTCTGCAAAACTGTATTTCCTTATGAAGTGGTATTCTTACATATCCTTTCGAGAGAAAACTGTCCTGTGCCTTCTCTTTTGAGGCTACACACTTAGACACACACGCAACATGAAAGCTTTTCGACTTACAACGTGTTGTTTAGGAAAAACAAGATAATTTCGCACGATGCGGGATTTCCTTAAAACGTGATTTTCTGAAAAATTTTGACGAAAGAAAATTCTCCTTTTGGTTCTCTTTAGATGCTACATGTTAAGACGTACACGCCACAACAATTCTTTTCGAGATACAACGTGTAGTTTTGGAGATACAAGCTAATTTTGTACTATGCGTTATTTCTTCTCGTAAAGAGTTTCCAATGCGTACGTATATGTCTTTACTCTGCAAAACTGTATTTCCTTATGAAGTGGTATTCTTCCATATCCTTTCGAGAGAAAACTGTCCTGTGCCTTCTCTTTTGAGGCTACACACTTAGACATACACGCAACATGAAAGCTTTTCGCCTTACAACGTGTTGTTTAGGAAAAACAAGATAATTTCGCACGATGCGGGATTTCCTTAAAACGTGATTTTCTGAAAAATTTTGACGAAAGAAAATTCTCCTTTTGGTTCTCTTTACATGCTACATGTTAAGACGTACACGCCACAACAATTCTTTTCGAGATACAACGTGTAGTTTTGGAGATACAAGCTAATTTTGTACTATGCGTTATTTCTTCTCGTAAAGAGTTACCAATGCGTACGTATATGTCTTTACTCTGCAAAACTGTATTTCCTTATGAAGTGGTATTCTTACATATCCTTTCGAGAGAAAACTGTCCTGTGCCTTCTCTTTTGAGGCTACACACTTAGACATACACGCAACATGAAAGCTTTTCGACTTACAACGTGTTGTTTAGGAAAAACAAGATAATTTCGCACGATGCGGGATTTCCTTAAAACGTGATTTTCTGAAAAATTTTGACGAAAGAAAATTCTCCTTTTGGTTCTCTTTAGATGCTACATGTTAAGACGTACACGCCACAACAATTCTTTTCGAGATACAACGTGTAGTTTTGGAGATACAAGCTAATTTTGTACTATGCGTTATTTCTTCTCGTAAAGAGTTTCCAATGCGTACGTATATGTCTTTATGCTGCAAAACTGTTTTTCCTTATGAAGTGGTATTCTTACATATCCTTTCGAGAGAAAACTGTCCTGTGCCTTCTCTTTTGAGGCTACACACTTAGACATACACGCAACATGAAAGCTTTTCGACTTACAACGTGTTGTTTAGGAAAAACAAGATAATTTCGCACGATGCGGGATTTCCTTAAAACGTGATTTTCTGAAAAATTTTGACGAAAGAAAATTCTCCTTTTGGTTCTCTTTAGATGCTACATGTTAAGACGTACACGCCACAACAATTCTTTTCGAGATACAACGTGTAGTTTTGGAGATACAAGCTAATTTTGTACTATGCGTTATTTCTTCTCGTAAAGAGTTTCCAATGCGTACGTATATGTCTTTACTCTGCAAAACTGTATTTCCTTATGAAGTGGTATTCTTCCATATCCTTTCGAGAGAAAACTGTCCTGTGCCTTCTCTTTTGAGGCTACACACTTAGACATACACGCAACATGAAAGCTTTTCGACTTACAACGTGTTGTTTAGGAAAAACAAGATAATTTCGCACGATGCGGGATTTCCTTAAAACGTGATTTTCTGAAAAATTTTGACGAAAGGAAATTCTCCTTTTGGTTCTCTTTAGATGCTACATGTTAAGACGTACACGCCACAACAATTCTTTTCGAGATACAACGTGTAGTTTTGGAGATACAAGCTAATTTTGTACTATGCGTTATTTCTTCTCGTAAAGAGTTTCCAATGCGTACGTATATGTCTTTACTCTGCAAAACTGTATTTCCTTATGAAGTGGTATTCTTCCATATCCTTTCGAGAGAAAACTGTCCTGTGCCTTCTCTTTTGAGGCTACACACTTAGACATACACGCAACATGAAAGCTTTTCGACTTACAACGTGTTGTTTAGGAAAAACAAGATAATTTCGCACGATGCGGGATTTCCTTAAAACGTGATTTTCTGAAAAATTTTGACGAAAGAAAATTCTCCTTTTGGTTCTCTTTAGATGCTACATGTTAAGACGTACACGCCACAACAATTCTTTTCGAGATACAACGTGTAGTTTTGGAGATACAAGCTAATTTTGTACTATGCGTTATTTCTTCTCGTAAAGAGTTTCCAATGCGTACGTATATGTCTTTACTCTGCAAAACTGTATTTCCTTATGAAGTGGTATTCTTCCATATCCTTTCGAGAGAAAACTGTCCTGTGCCTTCTCTTTTGAGGCTACACACTTAGACATACACGCAACATGAAAGCTTTTCGACTTACAACGTGTTGTTTAGGAAAAACAAGATAATTTCGCACGATGCGGGATTTCCTTAAAACGTGATTTTCTGAAAAATTTTGACGAAAGAAAATTCTCCTTTTGGTTCTCTTTAGATGCTACATGTTAAGACGTACACGCCACAACAATTCTTTTCGAGATACAACGTGTAGTTTTGGAGATACAAGCTAATTTTGTACTATGCGTTATTTCTTCTCGTAAAGAGTTTCCAATGCGTACGTATATGTCTTTACTCTACAAAACTGTATTTCCTTATGAAGTGGTATTCTTCCATATCCTTTCGAGAGAAAACTGTCCTGTGCCTTCTCTTTTGAGGCTACACACTTAGACATACACGCAACATGAAAGCTTTTCGACTTACAACGTGTTGTTTAGGAAAAACAAGATAATTTCGCACGATGCGGGATTTCCTTAAAACGTGATTTTCTGAAAAATTTTGACGAAAGAAAATTCTCCTTTTGGTTCTCTTTAGATGCTACATGTTAAGACGTACACGCCACAACAATTCTTTTCGAGATACAACGTGTAGTTTTGGAGATACAAGCTAATTTTGTACTATGCGTTATTTCTTCTCGTAAAGAGTTTCCAATGCGTACGTATATGTCTTTACTCTGCAAAACTGTATTTCCTTATGAAGTGGTATTCTTCCATATCCTTTCGAGAGAAAACTGTCCTGTGCCTTCTCTTTTGAGGCTACACACTTAGACATACACGCAACATGAAAGCTTTTCGACTTACAACGTGTTGTTTAGGAAAAACAAGATAATTTCGCACGATGCGGGATTTCCTTAAAACGTGATTTTCTGAAAAATTTTGACGAAAGAAAATTCTCCTTTTGGTTCTCTTTAGATGCTACATGTTAAGACGTACACGCCACAACAATTCTTTTCGAGATACAACGTGTAGTTTTGGAGATACAAGCTAATTTTGTACTATGCGTTATTTCTTCTCGTAAAGAGTTTCCAATGCGTACGTATATGTCTTTACTCTGCAAAACTCTATTTCCTTATGAAGTGGTATTCTTCCATATCCTTTCGAGAGAAAACTGTCCTGTGCCTTCTCTTTTGAGGCTACACACTTAGACATACACGCAACATGAAAGCTTTTCGACTTACAACGTGTTGTTTAGGAAAAACAAGATAATTTCGCACGATGCGGGATTTCCTTAAAACGTGATTTTCTGAAAAATTTTGACGAAAGAAAATTCTCCTTTTGGTTCTCTTTAGATGCTACATGTTAAGAAGTACACGCCACAACAATTCTTTTCGAGATACAACGTGTAGTTTTGGAGATACAAGCTAATTTTGTACTATGCGTTATTTCTTCTCGTAAAGAGTTTCCAATGCGTACGTATATGTCTTTATTCTGCAAAACTGTATTTCCTTATGAAGTGGTATTCTTCCATATCCTTTCGAGAGAAAACTGTCCTGTGCCTTCTCTTTTGAGGCTACACACTTAGACATACACGCAACATGAAAGCTTTTCGACTTACAACGTGTTGTTTAGGAAAAACAAGATAATTTCGCACGATGCGGGATTTCCTTAAAACGTGATTTTCTGAAAAATTTTGACGAAAGAAAATTCTCCTTTTGGTTCTCTTTAGATGCTACATGTTAAGACGTACACGCCACAACAATTCTTTTCGAGATACAACGTGTAGTTTTGGAGATACAAGCTAATTTTGTACTATGCGTTATTTCTTCTCGTAAAGAGTTTCCAATGCGTACGTATATGTCTTTACTCTGTAAACCTCTATTTCCTTATGAAGTGGTATTCTTCCATATCCTTTCGAGAGAAAACTGTCCTGTGCCTTCTCTTTTGAGGCTACACACTTAGACATACACGCAACATGAAAGCTTTTCGACTTACAACGTGTTGTTTAGGAAAAACAAGATAATTTCGCACGATGCGGGATTTCCTTAAAACGTGATTTTCTGAAAAATTTTGACGAAAGAAAATTCTCCTTTTGGTTCTCTTTAGATGCTACATGTTAAGACGTACACGCCACAACAATTCTTTTCGAGATACAACGTGTAGTTTTGGAGATACAAGCTAATTTTGTACTATGCGTTATTTCTTCTCGTAAAGAGTTTCCAATGCGTACGTATATGTCTTTACTCTGCAAAACTGTATTTCCTTATGAAGTGGTATTCTTCCATATCCTTTCGAGAGAAAACTGTCCTGTGCCTTCTCTTTTGAGGCTACACACTTAGACATACACGCAACATGAAAGCTTTTCGACTTACAACGTGTTGTTTAGGAAAAACAAGATAATTTCGCACGATGCGGGATTTCCTTAAAACGTGATTTTCTGAAAAATTTTGACGAAAGAAAATTCTCCTTTTGGTTCTCTTTAGATGCTACATGTTAAGACGTACACGCCACAACACTTCTTTTCGAGATACAACGTGTAGTTTTGGAGATACAAGCTAATTTTGTACTATGCGTTATTTCTTCTCGTAAAGAGTTTCCAATGCGTACGTATATGTCTTTACTCTGCAAAACTGTATTTCCTTATGAAGTGGTATTCTTCCATATCCTTTCGAGAGAAAACTGTCCTGTGCCTTCTCTTTTGAGGCTACACACTTAGACATACACGCAACATGAAAGCTTTTCGACTTACAAGGTGTTGTTTAGGAAAAACAAGATAATTTCGCACGATGCGGGATTTCCTTAAAACGTGATTTTCTGAAAAATTTTGACGAAAGAAAATTCTCCTTTTGGTTCTCTTTAGATGCTACATGTTAAGACGTACACGCCACAACAATTCTTTTCGAGATACAACGTGTAGTTTTGGAGATACAAGCTAATTTTGTACTATGCGTTATTTCTTCTCGTAAAGAGTTTCCAATGCGTACGTATATGTCTTTACTCTGCAAAACTGTATTTCCTTATGAAGTGGTATTCTTCCATATCCTTTCGAGAGAAAACTGTCCTGTGCCTTCTCTTTTGAGGCGACACACTTAGACATACACGCAACATGAAAGCTTTTCGACTTACAACGTGTTGTTTAGGAAAAACAAGATAATTTCGCACGATGCGGGATTTCCTTAAAACGTGATTTTCTGAAAAATTTTGACGAAAGAAAATTCTCCTTTTGGTTCTCTTTAGATGCTACATGTTAAGACGTACACGCCACAACAATTCTTTTCGAGATACAACGTGTAGTTTTGGAGATACAAGCTAATTTTGTACTATGCGTTATTTCTTCTCGTAAAGAGTTTCCAATGCGTACGTATATGTCTTTACTCTGCAAAACTGTATTTCCTTATGAAGTGGTATTCTTCCATATCCTTTCGAGAGAAAACTGTCCTGTGCCTTCTCTTTTGAGGCTACACACTTAGACATACACGCAACATGAAAGCTTTTCGACTTACAACGTGTTGTTTAGGAAAAACAAGATAATTTCGCATGATGCGGGATTTCCTTAAAACGTGATTTTCTGAAAAATTTTGACGAAAGAAAATTCTCCTTTTGGTTCTCTTTAGATGCTACATGTTAAGACGTACACGCCACAACAATTCTTTTCGAGATACAACGTGTAGTTTTGGAGATACAAGCTAATTTTGTACTATGCGTTATTTCTTCTCGTAAAGAGTTTCCAATGCGTACGTATATGTCTTTACTCTGCAAAACTGTATTTCCTTATGAAGTGGTATTCTTCCATATCCTTTCGAGAGAAAACTGTCCTGTGCCTTCTCTTTTGAGGCTACACACTTAGACATACACGCAACATGAAAGCTTTTCGACTTACAACGTGTTGTTTAGGAAAAACAAGATAATTTCGCACGATGCGGGATTTCCTTAAAACGTGATTTTCTGAAAAATTTTGACGAAAGAAAATTCTCCTTTTGGTTCTCTTTAGATGCTACATGTTAAGACGTACACGCCACAACAATTCTTTTCGAGATACAACGTGTAGTTTTGGAGATACAAGCTAATTTTGTACTATGCGTTATTTCTTCTCGTAAAGAGTTTCCAATGCGTACGTATATGTCTTTACTCTGCAAAACTGTATTTCCTTATGAAGTGGTATTCTTCCATATCCTTTCGAGAGAAAACTGTCCTGTGCCTTCTCTTTTGAGGCTACACACTTAGACATACACGCAACATGAAAGCTTTTCGACTTACAACGTGTTGTTTAGGAAAAACAAGATAATTTCGCACGATGCGGGATTTCCTTAAAACGTGATTTTCTGAAAAATTTTGACGAAAGAAAATTCTCCTTTTGGTTCTCTTTAGATGCTACATGTTAAGACGTACACGCCACAACAATTCTTTTCGAGATACAACGTGTAGTTTTGGAGATACAAGCTAATTTTGTACTATGCGTTATTTCTTCTCGTAAAGAGTTTCCAATGCGTACGTATATGTCTTTACTCTGCAAAACTGTATTTCCTTATGAAGTGGTATTCTTCCATATCCTTTCGAGAGAAAACTGTCCTGTGCCTTCTCTTTTGAGGCTACACACTTAGACATACACGCAACATGAAAGCTTTTCGACTTACAACGTGTTGTTTAGGAAAAACAAGATAATTTCGCACGATGCGGGATTTCCTTAAAACGTGATTTTCTGAAAAATTTTGACGAAAGAAAATTCTCCTTTTGGTTCTCTTTAGATGCTACATGTTAAGACGTACACGCCACAACAATTCTTTTCGAGATACAACGTGTAGTTTTGGAGATACAAGCTAATTTTGTACTATGCGTTATTTCTTCTCGTAAAGAGTTTCCAATGCGTACGTATATGTCTTTACTCTGCAAAACTGTATTTCCTTATGAAGTGGTATTCTTACATATCCTTTCGAGAGAAAACTGTCCTGTGCCTTCTCTTTTGAGGCTACACACTTAGACATACACGCAACATGAAAGCTTTTCGACTTACAACGTGTTGTTTAGGAAAAACAAGATAATTTCGCACGATGCGGGATTTCCTTAAAACGTGATTTTCTGAAAAATTTTGACGAAAGAAAATTCTCCTTTTGGTTCTCTTTAGATGCTACATGTTAAGACGTACACGCCACAACACTTCTTTTCGAGATACAACGTGTAGTTTTGGAGATACAAGCTAATTTTGTACTATGCGTTATTTCTTCTCGTAAAGAGTTTCCAATGCGTACGTATATGTCTTTACTCTGCAAAACTGTATTTCCTTATGAAGTGGTATTCTTCCATATCCTTTCGAGAGAAAACTGTCCTGTGCCTTCTCTTTTGAGGCTACACACTTAGACATACACGCAACATGAAAGCTTTTCGACTTACAACGTGTTGTTTAGGAAAAACAAGGTAATTTCGCACGATGCGGGATTTCCTTAAAACGTGATTTTCTGAAAAATTTTGACGAAAGAAAATTCTCCTTTTGGTTCTCTTTAGATGCTACATGTTAAGACGTACACGCCACAACAATTCTTTTCGAGATACAACGTGTAGTTTTGGAGATACAAGCTAATTTTGTACTATGCGTTATTTCTTCTCGTAAAGAGTTTCCAATGCGTACGTATATGTCTTTACTCTGCAAAACTCTATTTCCTTATGAAGTGGTATTCTTCCATATCCTTTCGAGAGAAAACTGTCCTGTTCCTTCTCTTTTGAGGCTACACACTTAGACATACACGCAACATGAAAGCTTTTCGACTTACAACGTGTTGTTTAGGAAAAACAAGATAATTTCGCACGATGCGGGATTTCCTTAAAACGTGATTTTCTGAAAAATTTTGACGAAAGAAAATTCTCCTTTTGGTTCTCTTTAGATGCTACATGTTAAGACGTACATGCCACAACAATTCTTTTCGAGATACAACGTGTAGTTTTGGAAGTACAAGCTAATTTTGTACTATGCGTTATTTCTTCTTGTAAAGAGTTTCCAATGCGTACGTATATGTCTTTACTCTGCAAAACTGTATTTCCTTATGAAGTGGTATTCTTCCATATCCTTTCGAGAGAAAACTGTCCTGTGCCTTCTCTTTTGAGGCTACACACTTAGACATACACGCAACATGAAAGCTTTTCGACTTACAACGTGTTGTTTAGGAAAAACAAGATAATTTCGCATGATGCGGGATTTCCTTAAAACGTGATTTTCTGAAAAATTTTGACGAAAGAAAATTCTCCTTTTGGTTCTCTTTAGATGCTACATGTTAAGACGTACATGCCACAACAATTCTTTTCGAGATACAACGTGTAGTTTTGGAGATACAAGCTAATTTTGTACTATGCGTTATTTCTTCTCCTAAAGAGTTTCCAATGCGTACGTATATGTCTTTACTCTGCAAAACTGTATTTCCTTATGAAGTGGTATTCTTCCATATCCTTTCGAGAGAAAACTGTCCTGTGCCTTCTCTTTTGAGGCTACACACTTAGACATACACGCAACATGAAAGCTTTTCGACTTACAACGTGTTGTTTAGGAAAAACAAGATAATTTCGCACGATGCGGGATTTCCTTAAAACGTGATTTTCTGAAAAATTTTGACGAAAGAAAATTCTCCTTTTGGTTCTCTTTAGATGCTACATGTTAAGACGTACACGCCACAACAATTCTTTTCGAGATACAACGTGTAGTTTTGGAGATACAAGCTAATTTTGTACTATGCGTTATTTCTTCTCGTAAAGAGTTTCCAATGCGTACGTATATGTCTTTACTCTGCAAAACTGTATTTCCTTATGAAGTGGTATTCTTCCATATCCTTTCGAGAGAAAACTGTCCTGTGCCTTCTCTTTTGAGGCTACACACTTAGACATACACGCAACATGAAAGCTTTTCGACTTACAACGTGTTGTTTAGGAAAAACAAGATAATTTCGCACGATGCGGGATTTCCTTAAAACGTGATTTTCTGAAAAATTTTGACGAAAGAAAATTCTCCTTTTGGTTCTCTTTAGATGCTACATGTTAAGACGTACACGCCACAACAATTCTTTTCGAGATACAACGTGTAGTTTTGGAGATACAAGCTAATTTTGTACTATGCGTTATTTCTTCTCGTAAAGAGTTTCCAATGCGTACGTATATGTCTTTACTCTGCAAAACTGTATTTCCTTATGAAGTGGTATTCTTACATATCCTTTCGAGAGAAAACTGTCCTGTGCCTTCTCTTTTGAGGCTACACACTTAGACATACACGCAACATGAAAGCTTTTCGACTTACAACGTGTTGTTTAGGAAAAACAAGATAATTTCGCACGATGCGGGATTTCCTTAAAACGTGATTTTCTGAAAAATTTTGACGAAAGAAAATTCTCCTTTTGGTTCTCTTTAGATGCTACATGTTAAGACGTACACGCCACAACACTTCTTTTCGAGATACAACGTGTAGTTTTGGAGATACAAGCTAATTTTGTACTATGCGTTATTTCTTCTCGTAAAGAGTTTCCAATGCGTACGTATATGTCTTTACTCTGCAAAACTGTATTTCCTTATGAAGTGGTATTCTTCCATATCCTTTCGAGAGAAAACTGTCCTGTGCCTTCTCTTTTGAGGCTACACACTTAGACATACACGCAACATGAAAGCTTTTCGACTTACAACGTGTTGTTTAGGAAAAACAAGATAATTTCGCACGATGCGGGATTTCCTTAAAACGTGATTTTCTGAAAAATTTTGACGAAAGAAAATTCTCCTTTTGGTTCTCTTTAGATGCTACATGTTAAGACGTACACGCCACAACAATTCTTTTCGAGATACAACGTGTAGTTTTGGAGATACAAGCTAATTTTGTACTATGCGTTATTTCTTCTCGTAAAGAGTTTCCAATGCGTACGTATATGTCTTTACTCTGCAAAACTGTATTTCCTTATGAAGTGGTATTCTTCCATATCCTTTCGAGAGAAAACTGTCCTGTGCCTTCTCTTTTGAGGCTACACACTTAGACATACACGCAACATGAAAGCTTTTCGACTTACAACGTGTTGTTTAGGAAAAACAAGGTAATTTCGCACGATGCGGGATTTCCTTAAAACGTGATTTTCTGAAAAATTTTGACGAAAGAAAATTCTCCTTTTGGTTCTCTTTAGATGCTACATGTTAAGACGTACACGCCACAACAATTCTTTTCGAGATACAACGTGTAGTTTTGGAGATACAAGCTAATTTTGTACTATGCGTTATTTCTTCTCGTAAAGAGTTTCCAATGCGTACGTATATGTCTTTACTCTGCAAAACTCTATTTCCTTATGAAGTGGTATTCTTCCATATCCTTTCGAGAGAAAACTGTCCTGTTCCTTCTCTTTTGAGGCTACACACTTAGACATACACGCAACATGAAAGCTTTTCGACTTACAACGTGTTGTTTAGGAAAAACAAGATAATTTCGCACGATGCGGGATTTCCTTAAAACGTGATTTTCTGAAAAATTTTGACGAAAGAAAATTCTCCTTTTGGTTCTCTTTAGATGCTACATGTTAAGACGTACACGCCACAACAATTCTTTTCGAGATACAACGTGTAGTTTTGGAGATACAAGCTAATTTTGTACTATGCGTTATTTCTTCTCGTAAAGAGTTTCCAATGCGTACGTATATGTCTTTACTCTGCAAAACTGTATTTCCTTATGAAGTGGTATTCTTACATATCCTTTCGAGAGAAAACTGTCCTGTGCCTTCTCTTTTGAGGCTACACACTTAGACATACACGCAACATGAAAGCTTTTCGACTTACAACGTGTTGTTTAGGAAAAACAAGATAATTTCGCACGATGCGGGATTTCCTTAAAACGTGATTTTCTGAAAAATTTTGACGAAAGAAAATTCTCCTTTTGGTTCTCTTTAGATGCTACATGTTAAGACGTACACGCCACAACAATTCTTTTCGAGATACAACGTGTAGTTTTGGAGATACAAGCTAATTTTGTACTATGCGTTATTTCTTCTCGTAAAGAGTTTCCAATGCGTACGTATATGTCTTTACTCTGCAAAACTGTATTTCCTTATGAAGTGGTATTCTTCCATATCCTTTCGAGAGAAAACTGTCCTGTGCCTTCTCTTTTGAGGCTACACACTTAGACATACACGCAACATGAAAGCTTTTCGACTTACAACGTGTTGTTTAGGAAAAACAAGGTAATTTCGCACGATGCGGGATTTCCTTAAAACGTGATTTTCTGAAAAATTTTGAGGAAAGAAAATTCTCCTTTTGGTTCTCTTTAGATGCTACATGTTAAGACGTACACGCCACAACAATTCTTTTCGAGATACAACGTGT